>NW_004444460.1:85776-87117 GCF_000243295.1 Trichechus manatus latirostris | reverse complement strand
GTGGGGAGACGCCTGGACCACTGCATGGGGATTTGCCCTGTTCTTCAAAGCTGGGAGCGTTGCGCACACAAGAATCACCAGGAGACCTTTATTTATTTACCTCTGGTACCAAGGCAGTTTATTGGAAGAAATGGTAGAGTACGAAGAGAAAAGAAAGAGAAGTGAACTTGTTGTAACCACAGCATGCTTGCGCGCACCAGGGACAACGGAAGTCTCCGGATGCTAAGGCTCAGTTCTCCTTGTCAGTGTCGCCCAAAGTGAACTTGTCAAACAGGTACTCGGCCAGGCCGCCGTCCAGGGCCCCCAGCTTGCGCAGGTTGGTTACGTGGTCGCCCAGCTCCTTGATGGCCCTCACCTGCTGGTGCAGAAAGTGACTCCCCAGGAAGTCACACAGCTGCGCGTCGCCCTTGTCGGTGGCCAGCCGGTGCAGGTCCAGGTGGCTCTGATTGACGCTCTGCTCCAGGTGGAAGGCGCGCTCCATGGCGTTGAGCCCGCTGCCCCAGTCGTCCAGGTCGGGCCTCCTGATGTCGCGGAGCTGGATGCGGCCCCCACGCTGGTTCTGCAGCTTCAGCAGCGTCTCCGCGTGCTTGCGCTTCTCGCCTGACTGGCACAGGAAGTAGGTGGCGAAGTTCTTCAGGACCAAGCCGTCGCGGTCGAAGTGGTAGGCCATGGAGAGGTACACGTAGGACGCGTAGAGCTCCAGGATGATTTGCCGGTTGATGGCGGCTTCGCACTCCTGCTGGTAGTTCTGACGTACCTGCGACAGTGGCGCGGTCGCCATTCCGGGCAGCGTGGGCCAGGCGGCGACAATGAAGGCGCAGGTGGAGCGCAGCGGGCGGCGGTGGGGGCGGTTCAGCGCGGGCGGCGGGCTCAGATCAAGATGGCGTGGCTTGGACTAGGCTGGCGGCGTCCGTTTATAAGGGGAGGATTAGGACCCAGATAATGGGTCTGTTATTGGGAGTGGGGTGGGGATTCGGACCCGGATGATTGGTCCCTTACGGGGCGGGGGCCGGGGGTGGCCTAGAACGCAGGCCTAGGTGGCGGTGGGAGCGCCAGGTTCCATGGATCCTGGTTGAGGCGGAAAGAATCTTTGCTGAGGGTCCGCTTTTTTTTTTTTTTTAAATAACAGCACTATTGACATATAATTCATATACCGTAAAATTTACCCTTTGTAAATGAACATTTCAGTGGTTTTTACTGTATTCATGGTCATGGAATTGAGCAGCCATCACCACTATCGAATTTCAGAACGTTTTCATCATCCCAAAGAGAAACCTGGTACACATTAGCAAAGGATCTCTGGTGGCCCAAAGGGTAAGCGCTTCGCTGCTAACAGAAAGA
>NW_004444460.1:83876-84788 GCF_000243295.1 Trichechus manatus latirostris | reverse complement strand
ACTCCTTTTTGCCTGTATATGTGTGGTTCTTTGAATTCTCCTTTGAACTGGTTGTAACTTCTTAATGGTTTCCTCATTAATCAATGAGTTAAATGAAATTTTTAAAAGTATTTTATTGCGTTTTTGGTGAAAGTGTACACACCAAAACAGGTTCCCATTAAACAATTTCTACACATATTGTTCAGTGACATTGGTTACATTCTTCATCTTGTGTCAACATTCTCACTATTTCCATTCTAGTTGTTCTGTTCCCAATAACCTAGTGTCACTTTCCCTCAAACTTCTCATCTATATTTTAGAATAATTGTTGGCCCTTTGGTCTCCCATATATGATTTTTGAAAGGAGCGCAGTACTCAAGGGTGATACTCTTTACTTTATGAGCTAACCTGCTGTTTAGCTAAAAAGTGACTTCAGAGGATCGTTTTGATTCAAGGTTTAAAGAGTACTTCAGGGCAATGGTCCTTGGGATCCCTCCACTCTCAACTGGTCCAATAAATCTGGAGTTTTTGAGAATTTGAAGTTCATTTCCAGGTTTTTCTTCCTATCGCTGTTGTCATACTTTTTTAAAGAAAATTTTATTTATTTTGTTGCTGTTGTGGAGAATATATACACAGCAAACATATACTAATTCAGCAGTTTCTACATGTACCATTTAGTGACATTGGTTACATTCTTTGAGTTGTGCGACCATTCTCACCCTCCTTTTCTGAGTTGTTCCTCCCCTATTAGCGTATATTCACTGCCCCCTAAGGTTCCTATCTAATCTTTCAAGTTGCTATTTTCAATTTGGTCCCGTATAGATGGTTCTTAAAAGAGCATAATGCCCAAGGCAGACATTTTTTACTACTTAAGCTAAACTATTGTTTGGTTTAAAGAAGACTTTAGGGGATATTTTTGAAGTTTCAGAGATT
>NW_004444460.1:80775-81778 GCF_000243295.1 Trichechus manatus latirostris | reverse complement strand
ATCCAACAGCTGCTCCTTGGAAACCTATGGAGCAGTTCTACTCTGTCCTATAGGGTCACTATGAGTGGGAATTGACTTGTTGCCAACAGGTTTTGATTTTTTTTTGTAGTGGAAGTTATAAAACCAACCATGGTCTTTTTAATTAATTAAACTAATTAATTTACAATTAAATTTTTCATGCATTCAACAATATTTATATGCTCTAAATATATATCAGTCACTGTGTTTGATTCTGGAGATACACAAGAATCAAACATGGACCCTTTCCTCAAAGTACAAGGTAAAGTGGCAGAATATTGTAAGTGCTCTAAGATAGTTTTAAAATTATGGGTTAAATGCTCATTTTCACTTACACTTTTATTCCCATGACTTTGATTAATACACCTTTTTTTTGTTCTCCTTGTTTCTCTTTTCATAATCAGTGTTTATGAAGAAAATAAAGGACTGGATATCATCATAGTGTTACAATGGAAACTTATCTAGGCAGTTTTAGAGACAGTTAATTGTTGATTCTGTAAAGAAGTAGAATAGTAACCCTGTCTATTTGATAGGTTGATTTTAATTATAGAATTATACACACTAGAGATGGAAAAGAACTACTCGTTGATTTTCTCAATGAGATAAAATTTCATTCTATATTTGCTTAACACAAGTGCCTGATCTTAACATAATTGTGGACTTCCAAAATTTCCTTGGGAGATTCCATTGCAGACTTCACTATAAGAGTCTATTTAAATAGAAGATCTTGATTTTGCAGATCATTTTCTTATTTTATTCCTGAGTATTTAAAAATTAATGTATCCCCAGAAATTTTTTAAAAAATGGTTGAGATCCCGAGGTGGTGCAAACGATTTGCACTTGGATACTAACCCAAAGGTTGGCAGTTGGAGCACCCCCAGGGGCACTATGGAAGAAAGGCCTAATGATCTGCTTCCATAAAGATTAAAAAACCAAACCTGTTGCCATGGAATCGGTTCTGACTCAGCAACCCTATAGGACAGAG
>NW_004444460.1:64007-65222 GCF_000243295.1 Trichechus manatus latirostris | reverse complement strand
TAAAGTATTATTAACGGGAATAGTTGAAGTATTGGCTCTTGAATTTAATACAAATTCTGTGGAAGTTCTGTAAACAAGGAAGTTTAAATAATATATACATATCAAAATTCTGTCTCATTAATTGTGTATCATGAAATCTAAATAATTGAGATTTTAAGGCACATTCGTATAATCAATAATTTAAAATATTTGTGAGATATGAGTAGATCTCTCTGATGTTTGCGTCCCCTTTTTTTAGGCACTGAAGATAGCTTACGTCTATTTTCTGATTACAGTAATGCTAGTAATATTTTACTGAATGCTTATTCTGTGTCTGACACTATCAAAATCATGTTATATAGATTACATTGATTTAAGCATATTTCATTTCATGAAAAACCTAGGAGGAATATATATATTGTGTTTACTTTACAGAGGAGGAACCAAAGTCAAGAATGAATAAGTGATTTATTCTCACATGCACACAGCTAGAAAGTAGAGACTTTAGATTTGAACGGGAGTCTTTAGATGGCAGAAGGACACTTAGTCCCTATATGAGACTGCCTCCAATGTAAAAGACGTTCAGTACAAAAACAGATAAAGAAGAAAGTAGCCTACCCCTACCCATATGGAACCACCATAAGCGTTTCGGTGTACATTCTTCCACGTTTTTCTTTTATACATATTTTAAATTGCTTAAGTATTGTATAAACATGTATTCCATGTAACAAATTAAAAATTTAGATATAAAGACCTGCAATCTGGTCTCCTCCCCAGTTCCCTCTCCAGAGATAATGTTACTATCAGTTTTGTGAATACCTTTCCAGATTTTTATATGCATTTACATTCATATGCATATTTATATGTGTGTATGCATATATGCCTGTACATTCATTTATATACATATATGGATATATGTATACATATATGCCCTATATATACATACGTATTTCAAAGACAAGACAATATATCTAGTATTAACTTATGTGGTTGTTTTTTTTTTTTTTTGTGGGGAGGGGTGCCTGATGGCGGGGTGGTGAAGTGTTTGGGTGTTAACCGAAGTGTTGGCAGTTCGAATCCTTCAGCTGCTCCTTGAAAACCATATGGGGCAGTTCTACTCTGTCCTATAGGGTTATTATGAGTCAGAATCGATTCGACAGCAATGAGTTTGGTTTTTTTTTTAATGTGTTTTTTAAGTAAATATTATCTTTCTGTAGATACTTTTCTGCTACTCCT
>NW_004444460.1:61916-63497 GCF_000243295.1 Trichechus manatus latirostris | reverse complement strand
TGAGGCGGTTCTGCTCTGTCCTATATGGTCACTATGAGTTGAAATTGACTCAACGGCAATAGGTTTTACTAACCTAAAGGTTGGCATTTTGAACCCACCCACTGACACCACGGAAGAAAGCCCTGGCAATATGCTTCCATAAAGATTGTTATTATTGTTGATGTTAACAATATCATTACAACTCATAGCAACTCCATGTGAAGAGTAGTAAGGCTTTATAGGTTGTAATCTTTACAGAAGCAAATCACCAGTTTTTCTCCTGCGGAGCTGCAGGGTGGGTTCCAACAGCCACCCTTTTAGTTAACAGCTGAGTGCTTAACCGCTTGTGCCTTCAGCGCTCCTTTACATAAAAATCAGAGCCAAGAAAACCCTAAGGAGAAGCTTTACTCTTTAACACATGGGGTCACCATGAGTCAGATTCGACTCAATGGCAGTGGGTTTGGTTTTTTCGTTTCTCCCCCCAGTAGGCTTGATCTCTTACAAGTAGCTTGAGAGACCTCAGAGGAGGGGAATATGTTCTTCTCTGAAGTACACACAGGTTGCTATTGAACCAGTGCTCACCTGTAGGGCCAGAATCCACATTTATAGCTGTGCCAGTTCTGATTGTTTGGTGTCTGGGCCAAGCTGGTTATTGATTTTTGTGAATATCCCCAGTAGATACCCCTTTTCTTTTCTTTTGGGCCTCTGTACTCTAGTTTTAGGTCAGAGAGAAGAAGAGAAGGAGGCAGAAATTTCCTACCTATATACGTCTGTGTAGTTTGATGGCGGGAAAGTATTTCTGGCCTTGTTTTGATTCAATCATGTTGTGACAGGTACTGTTGGCTTCTGTGATGTGGTCATACGTGGTGCCTGTGGTTTTCTTGAGGCTAGTGCTTAGCTTCACTCTGCTACCCGTGACTCTCACATAGAGAGATGTGCCATGTACCACTGAAGGTCTATGCTTTCAAACACCTCTCTGCGTGGGTCGATACCTTACTTGGTCCCACAGATACCTTGGTAACTCCATGGCTTCTGCTTTGTCCTCTACTCTGCAAGTTCCTACACATTGTGGCATAGAGTCTTCTTTTATACTCTGAAGTCCTCTTTCATACTCTTCAAGGGTAAGTAGAAAGCAGGAATGGGGTAGGGTTCCTTCTAACAAGGGGGAGATGGCTGCCACCGTTAATTGGTGACACTTTAAAATGTGAGAGACAGAGAACTTTGCCCTCAGCTGTGAATTCTGGACCCTAATTCTTGAGACATGGGAAAAGTCCCACTGAACCTCTGCTACGCTCTGGAATAGTCACTTTGAGACCCTCATAGTCAGACCACAGTCATCTTTATCAGCCTTGTCATCTATTAAACCTAAATATACACCTTATTTTCTACTCCTATAGTACACATTGCCCATTCTGCTACCATAATTTTCCAGTAATGTTTCTTCTCTCTGGAATTGCCTCATTTTCCTTCTTCTTAAAATTGTATCCCTTGATCAAGGCCAGGTTTAATGTTCATTACCTTGTTACTCCAATTAGACGTGATCATTCTTTTCTTTGAAATCTCATAGTATTTATTTTGAGCTACTCAAGTGATTCATCCTAT
>NW_004444460.1:42461-61550 GCF_000243295.1 Trichechus manatus latirostris | reverse complement strand
AGATTGCTCTGAACATCTGAACATACTTATTAATTTTTCACAGGAATGTTTATTATCATTTTTAGTTGTAGCTGAAAGATGTCTTCTACCATTGCTAGCCAGTATACCTTAGCTCTTCCTTGTGAATGAGGCATGCCATAATAAAATATGTTTAATGTTGCTTCTTATTTTAAATAGTCTTCTTTCTCTTATTATAAATGCTATGCACATAGGAAATTTGGACAATTCAGAAGAGTAGCAGAAAGAAAAATCCTATTACCATAATCATCCCTTTGAAAAACCATCATTATTGATACTTGCTTTTGGCTTTTCTCCCATGTGTATGGATGTCACTAAAATTTTCAGTAATTTTGTTATGCTTTTTTCATACATTGCCTGTGGATTATTGTTTGGAAAGTTAATAGAAAGTTGCTTCTGAAATTAGGTTTCCAAAGGACTGTGGTTTTTGTCTCGGACACACTCTGTCTTTCTCAGCCCTGGTTCTAGGGGAAGCAAGCTACCACGTTTTGAGTAGTCCTATAGAGAAGCCCATTTACCAAAGAATTGGTATTTGTGACCAAAAGCCAGTGAAAACCAGCTGGCTGCCAACAGCCATGTGAGAAAGCCTGGAAGTGGAGCCCTAAGATGATGACTGTAGCCCCTGCCAATACCTTGATTGCAGCCTATGAAAGACCCTGAACCCAGAGGTCCCAGGTTAACTGCACCAGGATCCCTGACCCACAGAAAAGGTGAGATAATAAATGTTGTTGCTTTAATGGCTAAGTTTTGAAGTAATTAGTTATGCAGCGATAGATAACTCATGCAGTCACTTTCTACTTCCCTTCAGCTTTTCCCGTAGTGGTTACTATTAGCTAAATTATTATTTGTAGGTCATCAACTACTTACTTCAAATGAAATACTTAAATAGGTTCTGTCAATTTCAGATAGTATCTACTGGGTTCTCAGTATGAAAAAGGAAGAAATTAGCCCACTCATCTTTTTTTCCAGTACGCCTATACTCAGCATCTCCCAATTATGGCTAAACTGTGAGTTTCATTTTGATAAGGTTTATAACATTTATGTTATAATTGAAATAGTAAGTGTCTTTCATATTTGCATATAGTATGATTCTGAGATTTAGAATAAAATAAAAGTCATTTTAGCCTATAAAAGCAGTGTTAGCTGATATTATTCAAGGGAAAATCAATGATTACTGTTGGTTCCCTAGAGCCAGAAAGATATATTTTGAATGTTCTTTTGATCTTTCTTTTCTTCTTATAGGTGATGTTCTGACACCACTGTTTAAAATATATCATATCATATAATTCCTTCCTTTTTTTTATCATTTTGACAAAGTACTTTTAATAGAATTTTTTAAAATATAGGTGCATGATAGTAAAACTCCCTTGACCCTTGCACATTTGTTTTGTTTCAAAGAATTGATCATATGACTGGGTGTAAATTGCTAGTACAAAACAGTCTTGCTCAGGCATTATGGTATTGGCATATGTTATTGTTGTTAGGTGCCATCCAGTCTGTTTCGACTCATAGCAACCCCATGTGACAGAGTGGAAGTGTCCCGTATGGTTTCTAGGCCCGTATGGTTTCTAGGCTGTAATCTTTACGGGAGCAGATCGCCAGGCCTTTCTCTTGTGGAGCCCCTTGGTGGGTTCCAACTGCCAACCTTTTGGTTAGCAGCTGAGCACTTAACCATTGTGCCACCAGGGCTACTTATTAACCTAGGTTGTTGCTGTTGTTATGTGCCATCCACTCGTTTCTGACTTACAGAGACCCTATGTACAACAAAATGAAACACTGCCCACCCAGGTCATGCACCAACCTCACAATCACTGCTATGTTTGAGCCCATTGTGGCAGCCACTATGTCAATCCATCTCCTCAGGGGTCTTCCTCTTTTTCACTGACCCTTTACTTTATCAAACACGATGTCCTTTTCTGGGACTTAGTTCCTCCTGATAACATGTCCAAAGTAAGTGAGACGAAGATTCCCTATCCTCCCTTCTAAGGAGCATTCTGGCTGTACTTCTTCCAAGACAGATTTGCTTGTTCTTCTGGCAGTCCATGGTCTATTCAGTGTTCTTCGCCAGTACCAAAAGTTCACAGCCTTGAAAACCCTATGGAGCAGTTGTACCATGCACACATGCGGACGCAGTAAGTCAGAATCGACTCAGTGGCAACTAACGACAACAGCAGCAGCAATTCCAAGTTTGGGATGAGGAAACTGAGATTCTGCAAAGTAACTTGCCTATAGTCACAGGAAAAGAACATGGCAGAGCTTAGATATGAACTCCTTTCTGCCTAGCTCCAAAGGCCATGCTCTTCATACTCTATAATTGGAACTCTCAGAAATGGGAAGCAATGTCCTTTCTCTTTAGTACACTAGATATTCCTAGAGTAAAAATCTCCAAAGATTTCATTATCCCATATGTGACACTGTAATGCAGTTGATTATTACAGTATTTATATAATATGCTATTGACGTTAACAGTGTGAATGACTTAAAGTAGTCTTACATGGACATGAACGTCACCCAAGGAAAATTTAACAGAGAAAATTTGCTACAGCCTACTGTGGCCTATTTTCAAAGCCCCAGCAAATCTTTATTTAAAACAACTTTACTATCAACATAATGAACCTGCTTAGCAATGTTTAACAATGTTTCATAATTATACAGGGCTTATTTTCACTAGGGTTGTTGCAAATACATAACGTTTTTTTCCAAAACTTAGATAGTGTGGGATATAATATATTTTCATTTTTAGAAAGATACAGTCTGATTCAAAAAGTTAAGTGCCATGTCCTGCGAAAAAAAAAAAAAGGAGCAGTGAAAGATGAATAATTAAGAAATCACAAGTTTCCCATTTTGTAAAATATTAAATTACCAAAACCAAACCCGTTGCCATCGAGTCCAACTCATAGTGACCCTATAGGATAGACTAGAACTACACCATAGGGTTGCAACTCTGTAAATTTTTATGGAAGCAGACTGCCTCTTGTTTCTCCTGTGAAGGAGTTGGTGGGTTCAAACCACCGACCTTTTGGTTAGCGGCCGAGTACTTAACGACTGCGCCACCAGGGTCCTTATATTAAACTACAGCAGTGGCTGTCTTTCAATTATTCCATGGGCTATCAATTTCTTCCTCATTGTCTCTGTCAGAGTTCTCTAGAGAAACAGAACCAGTGAGATATATACACACATATTTTGATGCAAGTAACATGCACGTTCTACATTTTTTGCCACCCCCTCCATATGCATAGCGTCCTTATGAAAGTGCCTTGAGGTGGGAGGGTGTGGTTGGCAAAAAAAACATAGAACTCACTTGTTATTTGGGTAAAAATACTGTGTGTGTGTGTGTGTGTGTGTGTGTGTGTGTGTGTTTGCGTGTACACATACAGAGAGAGAGGAGATTGATTTTAAGGAATTAACTTCTGTGATTATGAGGGGCTGGCAAGTTCAAAATCTGTAGGTCAGGCAACATACTGGAGACTTGCAGTCTTGTGTCCCGAAATCCATAGGTCAGGCTAGGGAAGAGTGAAGAGTGAGTTCTGGGAAGACATCTGTTTATAGTCTGCAGGTGGAATACACTCTAGGGAAAGCTGACTTTTTGCTCTTAAGACCTTCAATTTATTAGATGAGGCCCACCCACATTATGGCTGTTATGGATTGAATTGTGTCTCCCCAGAAATGTGTGTCAACTTGACTAGGCCATAGTTCACAGTATTGTGTGGTTGTCCACGATTTTGTCATCTGATGTGATTTTCCTATGTGTTATAAATCCTGCCTCTTTGATGATTTGCAACACATAGGAAAATATGATGTGGCAGGATTAGGGGCAGTTATGTTAATGAGGCAAGACTCCATCTACAAGATTGTGTCTTAAATCAATCTCTTTTGAGATACAAAAGAGAGAAGCAAGCAGAGAGACGGGGAACCTCATACCACCAAGAAAGCAACACCAGGAGCAGAGCCATCCTTTGGACCCAAGGTTCCTGTGCTGAGAAGCTCCTAGACCAGGGGAGGATTGATGACAAGGACCTTCTCCCAGAACTGACAGAGACACAAGGCCTTCCCGTAGAGCTGGCACCCTGAATTTGGACTTCTAACCTCCTAAACTGTGAGAGAATAGATTTCTGTTTGTTAAAGCCATCTGCCTGTGGTATTTCTGTTATAGCAGCACTAGATAACTAAGACAATGGCCTTATGGTAGGTAGTCTTCTTTACTTCACACTGACTCATTTAATCACATGGAACTACTCCATAACAGCAACTAAACTAGTGTTTGACCAAACAACTGGGCACCATAGCCTAGCCAGGTTGACACAGAAATTTTGAACCATCATACTCATGATGCAAATATTTGTTGAATGAATGATGCTGCAAATATTTTTCTTACTTAAATGCGCCATTCTTACTATGCACACCAAAGATGCCTTAGTTAACTCCAATGATAGGTTGAAAGGAGGACAATATCCTTAACCTCAGTTTAAATGATCAGAGATCAGGAACCCATGGCATGGGATCACTGTCTATGCAATCCAATTCCATTTGGTTTGTGGCTTTTACATCTTTTCAGAGCTGAATCTGTCCGTACTCTTGCCACAGAACTAACAAAGCTGTGGTTGCTATGCCAGGCAAGTTTGAAAAGCAGGTTATAATAACAGGTTCCCAAAAATAAAATTATATCTTGGTGTTTCACTGTGAGTCATAATTGACTCGATGGCAATTTTTTTCTCCTTTATTAGCGGCTCTGTACAGGTGTTCTTACCGTAGTTTCAGTGGTTGGGGCCCAAGGTTTCAAGGGGAGTACTTCATTGTCCATCATACTGTTGAACGTCAGTGTGGAAAGCAATTGAAAGACTTTGACTCCAGACCTCACACCCGGAGTAACCCAGTTATCTGAAGTTTTCTCAGCTATACCATGAAGTCAACAATACTTTTGAGTTTTTCTATGTTGTAAGCATCAAAAAGAAAAAAAAAATACAAAGAATGTGAATGGGCTTTGAAAACTTTTAAGAGGCTGCACTAACATGTCAGTTTCTCCTGAATTCCCTCTCCTAAAAACTATGGATTTGAAGCCAGGTTGTTTTTTGAAGTCTCACTGGTGTTAAGACTTCCAAATGGATTAAATACTGCTCATGCTTATGGCTGCATGACAACTTATGCCAGTGTATTTACAGCAGTGAAGAAACCCACATAATTTCTCCAGGGAAGATATATGTCACCGGTATTAACCAGTTACTATAGAGTCAACTCCAATTCACAGTGACCCTATGTGTATCAGAGTAGAAGTATATGCTCTATAGGTTTTTTTATTTGTACTTTAGATGAAGGTTTACAGAGCAAATTAGCGTCTCATTAAACAATTGATACACATATTGTTTTGTGACATTGGTTACTAACCCCACAATATGTCAACACTCTCTTCTTCTCGACCTTGGGTTCCCCATTATCAGCTTTCCTGTCTCCTTCTCATCCTTGCCCCTGGGCTGGGGTGCCCATTTAGTCTCATTTTGTTTTATGAGCCTGTCTAATCTTTGGCTGAACGGTGAACCTCAGGAGTGACTTCATTACGGAGCCAAAAGTGTGTCTGGGGGCCATACTCTCAGGGTTTCTCCAGTCTCTGTCAGACCAGTAAGTCTGATCTCTATTTTTTGTGTTAGAATTTTGTTCTACATTTTCCTCCAGCTCTATCCAGAACCCTCTATTGTGATCCTTGTCAGGGCAGTTGGTGGTGGTAGCCACATCTGGACTCAGTCTGGTGGAGGCTGTGGTAGTTGTTGTCCGTTAGACCTTTGAACTAATCTTTCCCTTGTGTCTTTGGTTTTCTTCTTCCTCCCTTGCTCCAGATGGGGTGAGACCAGTGTAGTATCTTAGATGGCTGCTCACAAGCTTTTAAGACCCCAGACGCTACTCACCAAAGTAGAATGTAGAATATTTTCTTTATAAACTATGTCACGCCATTTGAGCTAGATGTTTTCCCTAGGGTTTTTAATGGCTGTTTTTTCAGAAGTAGATTGCCAGAACTTTCTGCCAAGGTGCCTCTGAGTGGACTTGAGCCTCCAACCTTTTGGTTAGCAGCTGAGCTCATTAACCATTTGCATACACATATTTTGGTTGTTTCCCTACCGGGCTTTGCATTTTAAGTAACAGCTAAGACTGGGTGAGATTTAGTTGAAGGCTATCATACTGGATTAATACCATCAAAAGTTTTTTGTTTTTCTTGGCTTCTTTGCTTTCTGCCTTTTTAATATCATTCTTCCTTCCCTTCCTTCTACCTCCTCTTCCACAAATATATGCTGAGTATCAATTATGTGATGCTTCTGGCATTAGGCACTTGTATAAAGCCATCCTTTAATTCTCGACAAAGTTTCTTTAAGTTTGATAGTATGGTTTCCTTTTTTATTTTTTTAATTGTGCTTTAGGTGAAAGTTTACAGCTCAAGTAAGTTTCTCATACAAAAATTTATACACACATTGTTATTTGACCCCAGTAATGTGACAGCACACTCCCCCTTTCCACCCTGAATTTCCCATGTCCATTCAACTACCTCCTATCCCCTTCTGCCTTCTCATCTCACCTCCAAACAGGAGCTGCCCATTAAGTCTCCTGTATCTACTTGAACTAAGAAGCACACTCTTCACGAGTATCATTTTATGTCTTATAGTCCAGTCTAATCTCATCTGAAGAGTTAGCTTTGGGAATGGTTTTAGTTCAGGGTTAACAGACAGTCTGGGGGCTGTGTCTTCTGGGGTTCCTCCAGCCTCAGCCAAACCATTAAGTCTGGTCTTTTTACTGGATTTGAGTTCTGCCCACCACTTTTCTTCTGCTCCATCAGGGACTCTGTGTTGTGTTCCCTGTCAGGGCGGTCATTGGTGATAGGCAGACACCATCTAGTTCTTCTGGTCTCAGATTGATGAAGTCTCAGGTTTACGTGGCCCTTTTTGTCTCTTGGGCTAATATTTTCCATGCATCTTTGGTGTTCTTCATTCTCCTTTGCTCCAGGTGGGTTGTGACCAATTGATGCATCTTTGATGGCTACTCGCTAGCTTTTAAGACCCCAAACGCCACCAAAGTGGGATGCAGAATATTTCCTTAAGAAACTTTGTTATGCCATTTGACCTAGATGTCCCCCAAAATCATGGTCCACAGACCCCCAGCCCTGCTACTCTGTCCCTCGAAGTGTATGGTTGTGTTCAGGAAACTTCTTAGCTTTTGGTTTAGTCCAGTGGAGCTGACTTCCCCTGTACTGTGTGTTGTCCTTCCCTTCACCTAAGATAATTCTTGTCTACTATCTTCTTAGTGAATATCCCACTCCCTCCCTTCCCACCCTCGTAACCATCAAAGAATGTTTTCTTCTGTGTTTAAACTCTTTTCCAGAGTTCTTATAATAGTGGTCTCATACAATATTTGTCCTTTTGTGACTGACTAATTTCACTTAGCATAATGCCTTCCAGAGTCATCCATGTTATGAGATGTTTTGCGGATTTATCGTTGTTTATCTTGGTGTAGTATTCCATTGTGTGAATATACCATAATTTGTTTATCAATTCATCTGTTGATGGGCACCTAGGTTGTTTCTATCTTTTTGCTATTGTGAACAGTGCTGCAGTGAACATGGGTGGGCATATCTATTCGTGTGACAGCTCTTATTTGTCTAGGATATATTCCAAGGAGTGAGATTGCTGGATCGTATGGTACTTCTATTTCTAGCTTTTTAAGGAATCACCAAATCGATTTCCAAAGTGGTTGTACCATTTTACATTCCCACCAGCAGTGTATAAATGTTCCAGTCTCTCCCCAACCTGTCCAACATATATTGTGTGTTTTGGATGAATGCTAGCCTTGTTGGTGTGAGATTATATCTCATTGTAGTTTTGATTTGCATTTTCCTGATGGCTAATGATCGTGGGAATTTCCTCATGTATCTGTCAGCTGCCTGAATGTCTTCTTTAGTGAATTGCCTGTTCATATCTTTTGCCCATTTTTTAATTGGGGTATTTGTCTTTTTGTTGTTGAAGTTTTGCAGTGACTTGTAAATTTTAGAGATTAGACCCTGATTGGATAGGTCATAGCTGAAATTTTTTTCCCAGTCTGTCAATTGTCTTTTTACTCTTTTGGTGAAGTCTTTTGATGAGCGTAAGTGTTTGATTTTTAGGAGCTCCCAGTTATCTAGTTTATCTTCTGGTGTTTGTGCATTGTTGGTTATATTTGTATTCTATTTATGCCATGTACTAGGGCTGCTAGCATTGTCCCTCTTTTTTATTCCCTTATCTTTATCATTTTAGATTTCGTATGTAGGTCTTTGATCCATTTTGAGTTATTTTTTGTTCAGGGTGGAGGTATGAGTCTTGTTTCATTTTTTGCAGATGGATATCCAGTTACGCCAGCACCATTTGTTAAAGAGACTGTCTTTTCCCCATTTAATGGATTTTAGGCCTTTGTCAAATATCAGCTGCTCATAGGTGGATGAATTTATGTCTGGATTTTCAATTCTGTACCATTAGTCTATGTATCTGTTGTTGTACCAGTACCAGGCTTTTTTTGACTACTGTGGTGGTAAAATATGTTCTAAAATCTGGTAGTGTGAAGCCTCCGACTTTGTTCTTCTTCTTGAGTGATGCTTTACTTATTCAGGTCCCCTTCCCTTTCCATATGAAGCTGGTGATTTGTTTCTCCATTTCATTAAAAAATGTTGTTGGAATTTGGATCGGGATTGCATTGTATCGCTTTGGGTAGAATTGACATTTTCAAAATGTTGAGTCTTCCTATCCATGAGTAAGTTATGTTTTCCCACTTATGTAGGTCTATTTGCTTTCTTGCCATAGTGTCTTGTAGTTTTCTTTGTATAGGTCTTTTACATCTCTGGTTAGATTTATTCATAATTATTTTATCTTCATGGGGGATATTATAAATGGTATTGATTTGGTGATTTCCTCTTTGAAGTTCTCTTTGTAGGTGTAGAGGAATCCGACTGATTTTTGTATGTTTGTCTTGTATCCTGATACTTTGCTGAAATTTTCTATTAGTTCCAGTACTTTTCTTGTGGATTCTTATGGGGTTTTCTGTGCATAAGGTCATATCATCTGCAAATGGAGATACTTTTCCTTCTTCCTTACCAGTTTGGATGCCGTTTATTTCTTTTTCTAGCCTAATTGCTCTGGCTTAGACCTCCAGCACAAAGTTGACTAAGAGTGGTGATAAAGAGCATCCTTGTCCGGTTCCTGTTCTCAGGAGGAATGCTTTCAGACTGTCTACATTTAGGATGATGTTGGCTGTTGGCTTTGTATAAATGCCTTTTATTATGTTGAGGACTATTTCTTCTCTTCCTATTTTGCTGAGAGTTTTTTTCATGAATGTGTGTTGAACTTTGTCAAATGCCTTTTCTGTATCAATTGATAATATCATATGGTTCTTGTCTTTTGTTTTATTGATGTGAAGGATTACATTGATTGATTTTCTAATGTTGAACAATCCCTCCGTACCTGGTATGAATCCCACTTGGTCATGGTGAATTTTTTTTTTTTTTTTATATATTGTTGAATTCTATTGGCTAGACTTTTGTTGAGGATTTTTGTGTCTATGTTCATGGAGTATATTGGTGTGTAATTTTCTTTTTTCTGGTGTCTTTACCTGGTTTTGGTATTACAGTTATGCTGGCTTCATAGAATGAGTTTGGGAGTATTCCATCCTTTTCTCTACTCTGAAATACCTTTAGTAGTAGTGGTGTTAACTCTTCTTTGAAAGTTTGGTAGAATTCTCCAGAGAAGCCATCAGGGATGGGCCACTTTTTGGGGGGGGGGGAGTTTTTTTAATTACCTCTACAATCTCTTCTTTTGTTATAGGTTCATTTATTTGTCCTACCTCTGTTTATGTTAGTTTGGGTAGGTAGTGTGTTTCTAGAAATTTGTCCATTTCCTCTAGGATTTCAAATTAGTTGGAGTACCGTTTTTCATAGTATTCTGTAATGATTCTTTTAATTTCAGTTGGGTCTGTTGTGATACCATCCATGTCATTTCTTATTCTTGTTATTTGCTTCCTCTCTTGTTTTTCTTTTTTTCCATTTGGCCAATGGTTTATCGATTTTTTTGAACTTTTCGAAGAACCAGCTTTTGGTCTTTTTAACTCTTTCAATTATTTTTCTGTTCATTATTTCATTTAATTCTGGTCTAGTTTTTAGTGTTTAGTTTCTTCTGGTGCCCGATGGCTTCTTTTGCTGCTCTCTTTCTACTTTTTCGAGTTGTAGGGTTAATGTTTGGATTTTGGCCCTGTATTAGTCATCTAGTGCCTCTATAACAGAAATACCACAAGAAAATTTTATTTCCTCACAGTAGAGTAGGCTAAAATTCCATATTCAGGACGTCAGCTCCAGGGAAAGGCTTTGTTTCTCTTTCGGCCTTCTCATCAGTCTTCCCCAGACTAGGAGCTTCTCCGTGTAGGGACCCCATGTCCAAAGGACTAGCTCTGCTCCTGACACTGCTTTCTTGGTGGTATGAGGTCCCCAATTCTCTGTTTGCTTCCATTTCCTTTTGTCTCTTGTAAGATAAAAGGTGGTGCAGGCCACCCTCTAGGGGAAACTCTCTTTACATTAGATCAGGGATGTGACCCTTGTATGGGTGTTACAGTCCTACCCTAATTCTCTTTATACTAAAATTGTGATCACAAAATGGAAGACAACCATACAGTACTGGGAATCATGGCCTAGCCAAATTGATACACACATTTTTGGGGGAACATAATTCAATCCATGAGAGTCCCTTTCTTCTTTTTGGATGTGTGCATTTATCGCTATAAATTGACCTCTGAGCGTTGCTTTTGCTGTGTCCCAAAGTTCTGGTAGGGTGTGTTTTCATTCTCAGTTGATTCTGTGAATTTCTTTATTCCATCCTTAAGTTCTTCTATAGCCCAGTAGTTTTTAAGCAAGGTGTTCAGTTTCCATATATTTGATTTTTTTCCTTGATTTTTCTGTTATTCATTTATACTTTCATGGCTTCATGTTCAGAAAAGATGCTTTGTAATATTTCAATGCTTTAGAATCTGTTAAGGCTTGCTTTATGGCCTAATATGTGGTCTATTTTGGAGAATGTTCCATGTGTTTTGGAAAAGAAAGTATACTTGGCTGCTGTTGGGTGGAGTGTTCTGTATATGTCAATGAGATCAAGTTGGTTGATTGTGGCATTTAAATCTTCTGTGTCTGTACTGAGCTTCTTTCTGGATGTTCTGTCCTTCACCAAAGTGGTGTGTTGAAGTCTCCTACTGTTATCGTGGAGCTGTCTATTTCTGTTTTCAATGCTGTTAGAGTTTGTTTTATGTATTTTGGAGCCTGCTCACTGGGTGCATAAGTATTTATTATGGTTATGTCCTCCTGGTGTATTGACCCTTTAATCCTTATATAGTGTCCTTCTTTATCCTTTGTGGTGGATTTTGCTTTCAAGTCTGTTTTGCCGGAGATGAATGTTGCCACTCTTGCTATTTTTTGATCGTTGTTTTCCTGATATATTTTTTCCATCCTTTGAGTTTTGGTTTATTTGTGCCTTTAAGTCTAAGGTGTGTCTCTTGTAAGCAGCATACAGACAGATCATGGTTTTTTAATCCATCCTGCCACTCTCTGTCTCTTTACTGGTGCATTTAGTCCTTTGACATTCAGCGTAATTATTGATAGGTATGAGTTCAGTGTTGTCATTTTGATGTCTTTTTTTTGTGTTGTTGACAGTTTCTTTGTTCCACTTAATTTTCTGTGCCTAGTCCTTTTTTCATGTGTTTTCTTTTCATCTTTTTCATTGTTGTTGATTTTGTATTTGCTGAGTCTTTATGTTTTTCTTGTTTTTTATTTTGAGGTGAAAGATTGTTAGTTTCCTTTGTGATTAGCTTAATTTTTGCCCCTATGTTTCTACATTTATAGCAGTCTTTTATTTCTTGATGTTGCCTTGACTTCCTCTACATATGGAAGATCTATGACTACATTATTTAGTCCCTCTTTTTTGTTTTAATGCTGTCATCTTTTACATATTGATGTCTCTATTTCCCTATTTTCAGTGTTTTAGCTGTGATTTATTTTTGTGACTTCCATACCTAGGTTTATATCTGGTTGCTCTGCCCTGTGTTCTAGTCTTGGGTTGTTATCTGATGTTACTGATTTTCTAAGTGGAGGACTCCCTTTAGTATTTCTTGTAATTTTGGTTTGCTTTCTACAAATTCCCTAAACTTTTGTATATCTGGAAATGCCCTAATTTCACGATCATATTTGAGAGAGAGTTTTGCTGCATATATAATTCTTGGCTAGCAATTTTTTTTTTTCTTTTACGGCTTTATATATATATATATCATCCCATTGCCTTCTTGCCTGCATGGTTTCTGCTGAGTAGTCAAAGCTTAGACTTGTTGACTCTCTTTTGTAGATAACCTTTCGTTTATCCCTAGCCACTCTTAAAATTCTCTCTTTATCTTTGGTTTTGGCAAGTTTGATTATAACACGTCTTGGTGACTTTCTTTTTGGATCTACCCTGTGTGGGGTTCGATGAGCTTCTTGGATAGGTATCTTCTCATCTTTCACAATATCAAGGAAGTTTTCTGCCAACAAAGCTTCAACAATTCTCTCTGTGTTTTCTGTTATCCCCCGCCTGTTCTGGTACTTCAGTCATTCGTAGGTTATTCCTCTTCATACAGTCCCACATAATTCTTAGGGTTTCTCCATATTTTAAAATTCTTTTATCTGATTTTTCCTCAAATAAGTTGACGTCAAGTGCTTTACCTTCAATCCCACTAATTCTGACTTCTATTGCCTCAGTTCTGCTCCTATGACTTTCTCTTGAGTTGTCTAGTTCTGAAATTTTATTGTTAATCTTTTGGATTTCTTTTTGTTGTCTCTGTATGGATTTTTGCAGCCTGTTAAATTTGTCATTATGCTCTTGTATAACCTACTTATGTTCCTCTGTTTCTTTGTCTGTGTGTTCCTTAGGTTGGTCTGCGTTTTGCCTGATCTACTTCCTGTTCTCTTGAAGAGCTTTGTATATTAATCTTTCAAATTCTATCTCTGATATTTCCAAGATGTTCACATCCTCCAGAAGGTTTCTTGGTTCTTTGTTTTGGTCGCTTGCTGAAACCATCATGGTATGTCTCTTTATGTGATTTGATATTGACTGTTGTCTCCGAGCCATCAATAAGTTATTATATTTATTTGTTTTATGTTTGCTTACAGTGTCCTTGCCTCTTGTTTTTTTATGCCCAAATAGGTTGGTTGTGTGAGCTAGTTTCAGTACTGGTGTTTTGAAGCTCTACGTCTTGTCACGAGGTGGTTAGAGCTGTTACTAGGTATGTGAGCCTAGGAGTCCATTTACTCTTCTTGTGTGGATTCAGCTCAGGTGTCCAGGTCGTCAGTCACCAAGTGTGTGGTGCAGGCTCTCACCTACAGTCCTAGATGGGCAGGGGTGATTGGAGTAGGCACAGGTGTCTGGCTGCAGTAGGGTGTCATGTGCTGAGCAAGGGAGGGGGCTGCCGGCTGCACCTCAGTGTCTGGGTGGAAGGCTCGTCCCTGTTCCCTAGAGCACTTAGGTGGGTGGGTTTTGAAGCTGGACTATGGGCACTCAGTGTTGTTGGCTGTAAGGACTGGGGGGCACCTCTTATTTTTGGGCCCCTGTTGTGGGTAGCTAGGTGGAATAGGTGGAGCCACCAGTTGTCGGCCTCCTGATGTGGGTAGGTGAGGATCCTGCTTTATGGGCAGGGCGGTGTCAAATGTCACGAATCTGCCACTCCCCCTTGTAGGTGATGCAGTTGAAAATAGGCTTCAGTTATATACCTTTCTGTACTGTGATAATGAGGGCCTATGCTGTCAAAATGGGGCCCCACAGGTCTATGCTTAGGCAAAAGGGCTGTGCCTGCCCTGAGTTCCCAGTTCAAGGGAGCAGACAGATTATTTTTTCTTGCTTGTTAATTTATTCTCTCTCCAAAGCAAGGAGAATGTCTCAGGGTGAGAGACGGGTCCTACTTCCGGTCCAGGGGGTGCAGCAATTGCTGAAGCCACACTGGGACCGAAGCAGTGTGCAGAGCAGCAGGCAAATGGGAGAGAAGTACTTCCCACGTGGGGGAAGGGTTTCTTTGATCCATGCAGTAGGTTAGACACTTGTACTTAGCTTTCACCAGTTGAGCACTGCTTCTCCCTGGTTCTGGAGGCTTGATCAGACTCTCTGCCACTCAGTTTCTCCTAATGTGGAAAACGCATCCCGAGCACTGCTGCTTGTGCCAGCTTATCCAACCTGCACAGTGCTGGTGCCAGCCATGTCAGGTCTGGCAAATCCTCGCTGCTTCTGAACTGTCTCTTCTTCCCCCTGCCGCTCAGACTAACTCCTCAACTTTGTCTTTGAAGTTCTGGGCTCCTAGATTGTCATATATAACCTATTCACTTGTTTTTTCAGGTCTTTACTCTAAGAGGGACCACAGGAAACTTCTGACTACTCCACCATCTTGGCCCCTCCCTCCAAGGATTTCATTTTACTTGGAGCCACAATCAACATCCATGGAAACAGCAGTCAGGAAATCAAAAGACACCTGGTTTCCATTTTGGAATACACACTTAAAATAGAGAAAAATCTGGTTTACTGATTCTATTTTTGGTGAGATAACCATCTTAAATCTCCTTTCTTACCTGCCCTACCTGTCTTGGACATCATAGCTTTTCCAGTGAAGCATTGCCCCCAGAGATACGTCATATTACAGTTTTATTTACCTCATTTATATCCAAGATAAATTAGTTCATCCATCCTGTCCAATATTTGAGTGCCTATTATGTTTAAGACATGGTAATTTGTATTTAAGGTACAATTGGCTAAAGGAGACATTTGACTGACACATATAAAGTTAACCTCATGTATAAAGTAAATGACATATACCCCTCATCTTGGATGTACTTACAATAGAAATGATGAGAAAGATATGGATTATAATATAGGAAACTGTGTAATAAATTCTATTTGATCAATGAAAGAATTAGCTAGATGTTTTGTAGAAGAGACCACTTCTAGCTAGGACAGTTGTGCATTGATCGTAAAGGACGAAATGGGATTAGAAAGGGTTTTAATTGTTAAAATGTAAGGGATCTACTGTAGAAACTGACTAAATCCCATAATTTTTTAAAAAACGCCTCCTCCTCTGTAAAAAGAGAACCTACAAACTGGGAAAAAAAATTTGGCCATGACAAATCCGGCAAAGGTCTAATCTCTAAAATCTATAGGAAAATTCAGCACCTCTAAAACAAAAAGACAAATAATCCAATTAAAAAATGGGCAAAGGATATGAACAGACACTTCAGCAAAGAAGATATTCAAGAGGCTAACAGACACATGAGGAAATGCTCATGATCGCTCTCCATTAGAGAAATGTAAATGAAAACCACAGTGAGATACCATCTCACCCCAACATTGCTGGCAGGAATCAAGAAAACAGAAAATAACAAATGTTGGAAAGGCTGCGGGGAGATTGGAACTCTTATGCACTGCTGGTGGGAATGCAAAATGGTACAACCTTTTTGGAAAAAGATACGGTGCTTCCTTAGAAAACTAGAAATAGAAATACCATATGTTCTAGCAGTCTTACTCCTGGGAATGTAACCTAGAGAAACAAGAGCTGTCACACGAATAGACATATGCACACCCATGTTCATTGCAGCATTGTTCACAATAGCAAAAAATGGAAACAACCTAGATGCCCATCAACAGATGTATGGATAAACAAACTATGGTACATACACACAATGGAGTATTATGCAATGATAAAGAACAATGATGAATCTGTGAAGCATCTCACAACACGGATGAATCTGGAGGGCATTATGCTGAGTGAATAAGTCAATCACAAAAGGGAAATATTGTAAGAGACCATTACTATAAAAACTCATGGAAAGTTTTACACACAAAAAGAAACGATCTTTGATGGTAACTAGGGAGAGGATGGATGGGGAGGGAAAAACACTAAATAGGCAGTAGATAAGTGGTAACTTTGCTGAAGGGTAAAACAGTACACAATACTGGGGAAGCCAACACAACTTGTCCAAGACAAATTCATGGAAGCTCCAGAGACACATCCAAACTCCCTGGGGGACTGAATTACTGGGCTGAGAGCTCTGGGGACCATGGTCTCAGGGAACATCTAGCTCAATTGGAATAACATAGTTTAAAAAGAAAATGTGCTACATTCTATTTTGGTGGTTAGCGTCTGCGGTCTTAAAAGCTTGTGAGAGGCCATCTAAGATTCTCCACTCATCTCAGTCTGTCTGGAGCAAGGGAGAAAGAAGAAAACCAAAGACACAAAGGAACAATTAGTTCAAAAGACTAATGGATCACATCTACCACAGCCTCCACCAGACTGAGTCCAGCACAACTAGATGGTGCCTGGCTACCACTACCAACTGCTCTAATGCGGATCACAATAGAGGGTCCCAGACAGAGCTGGAGAAAAATATATAACAAAAGTCTAACTCGAAAAAATAAAAATAAAAATAATAATAATAAAAAGACCAGACTTACTGGTCTGACAGAGACTGAAGAAATCCCAAGAGTATGGCCCCTGGACACCCTTTTAACTCAGTAATGCAGTCACTCCTGAGGTTCACCCTTTGGCCAAAGATTAGACAGGCCCATAAAACAAAAGGAGTCTAAATGAACACACCAGCCCAGGGGCAAGGATGTGAAGGCAGGAGGGAACAGGAAAGCTGGCAATAAGGAACCCACAGTCAAGAAGAGGAGAGTGTTGACATGTCGTGGGGTTAGCAATCAATGTCACAAAACAATATGTGTACTAATTGTTTAATGAGAAACTAGTTTGTTGTGTAAACTTTCATCTAAAATACAATTTTAAAAAATGTCTCCGCTTTTCATTCAGCAAATACTTATTGAACATCTACTTGTGCTGTACACTTTCTGGGTACTGGGAATTCAGAGGCTAATTAAGCAGAAAAAGTGCCTGTTTTTACAGAGGGTTCAGATGGAGAAGAATACAGGAAATAAAGAAATAAACACATAAAGCCATGTATAATATCGGGTAGAAATAAATGCTATGATATTTTAAAAAATCAGGGTCAGGTTGTAAGAGTGGTGGAGGGTGCTAATTCAGGTAAGGTAGTCAGAGAAGAGCACTTCAATGAAGTGACATTTGAGAAATGCCTGAATAAAGTTTAAGCACATGAACATCTAGGAAAGACCTTTCCAGGTAGAAGGAATAGCAAGTTCACATGTTCTGAAATGGGAATATTTCTCATTCCTTATTGAGACTTTATATTTTATTCTAAATGTAATGGAGAGGCTTCTGAAGATTGTAATCAGAGAGTGACATAACCTGATTTTGATTTTTAAAAGAGGACTCTGGTTTACTGTGTGAAAAATAGTAAGTTGGAAAGAATAGAAGGAAGAAGACAAGGTAAGAGGCTGTTGCTATAGTCCAGGAAGAAATCATGGTGACATGGAGAAGAGCAATAGAGGTGGAGAAGGTGAGAAATGTTCAGTTTAGGAATATATTTTGAAGGTATAGCTGGCAGGATTTTGAATGGATAAAATGTAGAATCTGAGAGAATTAGAGAAATCAAGGATGGCCTAAGTAACTGGGTACATGATGGTGTCATTTAACAGGATGGAGAATATTACAATAAGAGAAAAATTAGGGATGGAAAATTATTAGTTTACTTGTGATCATGATTTATTTTAAATTTCTATCACACATCCTAGTAGAAGTATCAAATGGGCAGTTGATTGTAGCGGTCTGGAGTCCGGTTGTAAGATCAGGAGTGAACATACACATTTGGGAATCAAAAGATACATATAATAGGTAAAATCATGATTGTTGTTCTTGTCATTGTTGGTGCTGTCAAGTCAGTTCTGACTCACAGTGACCTTATGTTCGCAGGGTAGAACTGCACTCTGTAGGGTTTTCAAGGCTGTAACCTTTTGGCAGCAGATCACCAGGCCTGTCTTCCGAGGCACCTCTGGGTGTGTTCAAACCATCAATCATTTGGCTAGTAGTTAAGCTTGACCATTTGCTATACCCAGGAACTCGTAAAGTCATGATATGCGACAGAAATACTCAGAGACTGAGTCCCCAGACTGACCTCTTGGTGAGTCAAACATTTAGAATTCAGAAAGAGGAGAATTCCAAAAAGTAACTGAGAAAGAACAGGACTTTGTGGTATTCTATGAAGCTAATAAAGAAAGTGTTAAAAAAAAATACTAATAAAGGGAGTTACTAATTAGGACAGTTGCTCTTGAAAATGGGAATTGACCATTTGATTTTGTCATATACAGCTTATTGGTGACCCTGACAAGAAAGTTTCACTAGGGTGTTGTTGTTAGGTGCCATGGAGTTGGTTTCGACTCAGAGCGACCTTATTTAAAACAGAACAAAACATTACCTAGTCCTGCACTGTCCTCACAATTGTTGCTGTGTTTGAGCCCATTGTTGCAGCCACTGTGTCAATCCATCACGTTGAGGGACTTTGTCTTTTTCCCTGACCTTCTACTTTACCAAGCATGGTGTCCTTCTCTAGGGACTGGTCCCTCCTGATAACATGTCCAAAAGATATAAGATGAAACCTCATTATCCTCCCTTCTAAGTAGCATTCTAGATGTCCTTCTTGCCAGACAGATTTGTTCATTCTTTTGGCAGTCCATGGTATATTAAACATTCTTCTCCAACACCATAATTCAAAGGCATCGATTCTTCTTCGGTCTTCCTTATTCATTGTCCAGCTTTTGCCTGAATATGAGGCCATTGAAAATACCATGGCTTGGGTCAGGTGCACCTTAGTCCTCAAACAGACATCTTTGCTTTGTTAACATTTTAAAGAGGTCTTTTGCAGCAGATTTGCCCAATGCAATGCATCCTTTGATTTCTTGACTGCTGCTTCCATGGGCATTGATTGTGGATCCAAGTAAAATGAAATTCTTGACAACTTCAATATTTCTCCGTTTATCATGATGTTGTTTATTGGTCCAGTTGTGAGGATTTTTGTTTTCTTTATGTTGAGGCATAATCCATACTGAAGGCTGTGGTCTTTGATCTTCATCAGTAAGTTCTTGAAGTCCTCTTCACTTTCAGCAAGGAAGGTTGTGT
>NW_004444460.1:39486-42361 GCF_000243295.1 Trichechus manatus latirostris | reverse complement strand
GGGGAACATCGGCCTCTCCTTGGACTTTGCAAAGCACTCAGAAGGCAGTCTGTCTTTGTACCACGGCTTGCAGTTCATGCCCGGGGGCAAGGGTTCCAGCGAGACTGGACGGGACCGCCGCCTCTGGTAGGCCATGGTGGCCGCGGCTCCCTGCAGTCCTGCTACAGCTACCTGAGCTTGTTGTTGCAAGGCCTCTCTGGTTGCTAGGAGACCGTGTGGCCACGCCCAGCTGGGATTCTCCTTGGCAGGCGCAGCAGGAGCAGCCCTGACCCTCTGAGGACCGCCCCAATGACTAGTACTGTTGTTGAGCATCATTTCGGACGCTTATTTGTCATCGTTATCTCTCCTTTGGTGAAGTGACTGTTCGAATTTTTTGCACATAGGGTCGCTATGGGTCAGAATCGACTGGATGGCAGTGTCTTGTTTTTTTTTTTTTTTTTGGTAAAGCCCCTGATTTAAATCTTTGCAGCGGTATTTTCAATAGTAAATCATTAAACTGAGCATATGTGAGAGAACATCTGAGAATGGTAACATCAACAAATTACGCACTGCAACATTGTGTGTAGTACATGTTACTAATGACAAAAGGTACAAAAATAAGGACAGTCAAAAGAGGGGTTCATTGTAACTTGAATATTTTCTAAGTCGGGGACTACCTCTATATTCTTTGTAGAAATATCTATTCAAGTCCTTTGCCCATTTTTAAATTGGGTTGTCTGTCTTTTTGCTGTTGAGTTGTAGGAGTTCTTTATATATTCTGGATATTAAACCCTTATCAGATATATGGTTCCCAAATATTTCCTCCCATTCTGTAGGTTGTCTCTTCACTTTGTTGGTAAAGTACTTTGATTCATAAACATTTTTCATTTTGATGAAGTCCCCTTTATCTTTCTTTTGTTGCATGTGCTTTTGGCGTCATGTTGTACATGTAGAAAATGTCGAATTGGCAAATATTGTGTTATCTGCATTTTTACAATAAAAAAATTAAAATTAAAAAACAAGATCTTGAAACTTTATTTCTATGTTTTCTTCTAAGAGTTTTACAATTTCAGTTCTTATAATTAGGTCATTCATTCATTTTGAATTAATTTTTGTATATGGTGTGACGAATGGATCCAACTTAATTCTTAATTCAACACAAGCCCTATCAAAACTCCAATAGCTTTTTCAGAAAAGAAAAAGCCAGTTCTCAAATTCATATGGAACTGAAAGTGTACTATTTGTGAAAAAATCTTGAAAAAGAGGAACAAAGTAGGAGGACTCACACTTCCCGATTTCATAATGGGGTATAAAGCTATAGTAATCAGAACAGTGTGATAATGATATAAGGATAGACATAACCAAAGCAGGTGTCATGGAGTCAATTCTGACTCACAGCAACCCAATATGTGCAGAGTAGAACTCCACTCCGTAGGGTTTTCAAGGCTGTGACCTTTCAGAAGCAGATCGACAGGCCTTTCTTCTGAGGTGCCTCTGGATGGGTTCAAACTGCCAACCTCTTGGTTAGTAGTCAAGCACTTAACCAGTTGTACCACCCAGGGACTCCAGGATAGACACAGACCCATGGAACAGAACTGAGAATCCAGAAATAAACCATCTATGGTCAGTTGATTTTTAACAAGGGTGCCAAGTCCATCAATAGGGAAAGAAGAGTCTTTTCTGCAAATGGTGCTGGGACTTCTGTTGGAATTTTGATTAGGATTCTGTTGAACCGACAGATTAATTTGGGGATAATTGACAATATTCAGTTTTCTGACCCATGAAAAAGATTCATCTCTCCATTTACTTATATGTTCTTTGATTTATCTCTGCAATATTTTATAGTTTTCAGTGCATAGGTCTTTTATGTCTTTTTTCCTCCAGAGTTTTCCCTAAACATTTCATGTTTTTGATACTATTGTTAAGTGGTATTGTATTTTTAAATTTCAGTTTCCTATGACTTGTTGTTAGTAAATAGAAATGTAACTGAATTTTCTATATCGAGCTTGTATTATGCAACCTTGGTAAGCTCACTTTCTGGTTCTAGTAGCTTTTTTTTGTAGATTCCATTGGATTTTCTGCATAGATGATTATGTCATTTGTGAATAAAAAGAGTTTCACTTCTTCCTTTCCAACCTGAATACATCCACACCCCCCACCCCCCGCTGCGGCCTTATTGCACTGGTTGGAATCCCTCATATAATGTTGAAAAGAAATTATGAGAGCAGAAATCTTTCTTATTTCTGATCTAGGGGAAAGGTACTTATTCTTTCACCATTAAGTATGATGTTAGCTGTCAGTTTTTCATAATACCCTTTATGAGTTTGAGGAAGTTCTCTTTTATTCTTAGTGTTCTGAGAGTTTGTGACAAATGCTGTGTCAGATGCTTTTTCTGCACCCAATGAAATGTTCATATGGCCTTCCTTTTTTAGCTTGTTAAAATAGTAAATTACATCAGTTGATTTCCAAGTGGTAAATATACTTTAGATTCCTGGGGTAAAGCACAATTAGTCATGATGTACCATCCTTTGGGTGAATTGTTGAACTAGGTTGGCTGCCACATTCCAAAAACATTTTTGCATCCATGTTCTTGAGGGCTATCTACTGACTCTTTTCCTTTAATGTCTTTGACTTTATCAGGGCAATGCTGGATTCATAGAATAATTTAGGAAGTATCTCATCCTCTTAATTTTCTGGAAGTTTTTGTGTAGGGTTGGTATTATTTCTTCCTTAAATGTTCTGTAGAAGTCACCAGTGAAGCCATTTAGGCTTGGAGTTTTCTTTGTGGGACGATTTCTTAATTACAGATTGAATTTTTAAAATAGCTATAGGGATGTTCAGGCTATCTATATCTTATTGAATAAGCTTGATTAGTCTTTGTATTTCAAGGAATGTG
>NW_004444460.1:35230-39378 GCF_000243295.1 Trichechus manatus latirostris | reverse complement strand
CTGGTCAGAAGTTAATACATTTTTGATCTTCTTAAAGAACCAGCTTTCAGTTTTCATTGATTTTTCTCTATTGTTTTTATGTTTTCTATTTGCTTTATTTATTCTATTGCTGATATTCATTTTGCTTTTATGTATTTTATAAACTCCACACTACTTTTTTAAATTAGTTTTGCTTAAACTTCACATCATTGTTAAGAAATTTTAATTATAAAAAATATTTTATGCATTTCCCATGTAGTTATTAATTTCATTACTCTTCATTACTTTATGTAGATCCGTATTTCCATCTGATATCATTTTCCTTATACCTGTAGGAAGTCCTTTAACATTTCATAGACTGTATTCTACTAGTGATGAATTTGTTCATCTTTGATGTCTGGAAAAATCCTTATTTTTCCTTAGTTTTAAAAGAATTTTTTCACTATGTATAGAACTCTAACTTGGTTTTTTTTCCTTTTCTTTTCTTTCAGTGTTTCAAAGAGATTGTTCCACTGTTTTCTTATTTGCATTTTTATCAGGCAAGAGGTCTTATGTTACTTTCATTTCTGTTTGTACATAATATGTCCTTTTTTCTCTGACTGCTTTTTAAGATTTTCTCTTTATCACTGTTTTTGAGTAATTTGATTATGATGTGCATCATCTTTTTATGTTTCTTGTACTTGGGGTTGGTTGAAATTCTTGAATTTGTGGATTTATAGTTTCCTTCAAATTTGGAGAAAAAATTGCCAGTATTTCTAAAAGTATTTTTTCTGTCCTGCTTCTCTCTCCTCTTCTTTGGAGACTCTAATTTTGTATATAAAAAGGCTACTTGAAGTTTCTCAGAGCTTACTAATGCTATGCTTGTTTATTAAGTTTTCTTTATTCTCTCTGTTTCATTTTCGAGAATTTTTCTTGCTAAGTCTTCAAGTACACTTATCTTTTCTTCTTCAGTGTCTAATCTATCATAAATGCCATCCAATATGTTTTTTCCAAAGTTTGAAATTTTCATCTCTAGAAGTTTGATTTAGGTCTTTTTTATATCTTTCATGTCTCTACATTACTTTTTGAACATTTGGGGTATGGTTATAAGAGCTGTTTTAGTGTCATTTTCTGCTAATTCTAACATCTGTCAGTTCTGTGTTGGTTTTGATAGATGGATTCATCTCCTAATTATGAGGAGTATTTTACTGACTCTTTGCCTCCCTGATGTTTACTGTCGGATACCAGACATTGTGAATTTTACACTGTTATTGTTGTTGTTAGGTGCTGTCAAGTCAGTTCCAACTCATATCCCTGTAATTTTTATGAGTATTTTTGAGCTTTGTTCTGGGATGCTGTTATTTGGAAATGATTGATCCTTTTGGATCCTTTTAAAAATTTGTTAAGCAGAAACTTAGCAGTGCTTAATCTATGGCTAATTATTCCCCACTTCTCAGACAAGGGAGCCCTGGTGGTGCAGTGGTTAAGAGCTCGACTGCTAACCAAAAGGTCAGCAGTTCGAATCCACCAGCTGCTCCTCGGAAATCCTATGGAGCAGTTCTACTCTGTCGTATAGGATTGCTATGAGTTCGAATAGACTTGACAGCAATAGGTTTGGTTTTTAGGTTTACTGAGACAAGACCCTTTAGCGTACCTTATCCAATGCCTTGTGAATCTTGAAGTTTTCCAGTCTGGCTGGCAGAAACAGTCACTATTCTAAGCCCTGTGTGATGCCAGGCACTGTTACCTACAATCCTTTTAGATGGTTCCTTTCCTGGCCTGGAATTTCCTAACACACGTGAGCTAGTCAGTCATCAGCTAAATAGTCAGTGGTGGGGTCCAGGAGGACCTCTGAAAGACCACGGAGCGAGGGAGCTGAGTGCCTGTGTGCAGGAGGCTTCCTGGCGGAGTGGAGTGCCTCCAGGCACTTATCAGTGGAGCTACAAAGCTTTGAAACACTTTCCCCAGCAGGGCAGTTGTGAGTGTCAGGCTCGAGGAGCCAAGAGGCCAAGAAACCAGGAAGCAGAAGCTGAAGAGACAAGGAAAACAAGAAGCTGAGCTGCCTCGGTCTCCTAAACGTATGGCCAAGACCTCTGGCATTTCAAAGGGTGGAGCCATGCCTTTGGTGTTTCTAAGGGTGGAGTCGCAACTCAGATGGACTAGGAGAATGGTGCACCTAAAGCCAAGGGAGCAGAGTTGCTGTCTGAGTAGGCCTGGCAGGCAGAGCTGAAGCCCTGGGCTGGGGGCGGGGGCCTCTACTCGGAATCTGGAGAGTGTGGCCAATACAGAGTCTGGAGGGCAGGGCCATTGTGTAAACTGCCTTAGAGAACAGAAGATTATTTTCAAAGCTTTGAGGGCTAATGTAATGTGTTCTGCTGACTTGCTTGGCGCCTGTTATCCCTTCTTTCCCTCCATTTTTTCCCATTTGTAATGGAAATGTCTAGCTTGTGCCTGTTCTGCCATTGTACCTTTGGAAGCAGATAACTTGTATTCTAGATTTCACAGATGAAGAGTAATTTTTGGATTTTGGACTTGTAGTTAAGACTTTTCCTATGATATGATGGGATGAATGTTTTGCATGTTGCAAGGCTGCAATTTTTGGGGAGCCAAAGGGTAGAGTGTTTTAGATTGAATTATGTCCCCCAAAAAATGTGTGTATCAATTTGGCTGGCCATGATTCCCAGTATTGTGTGGTTGTCCTCCATTCTGTGATTGTAATTTTATGTTAAAGAGGATTAGGGTGGGATTATGTAACACCCTTACTAAGGTCACATCCCTAACCCAGTGTAAAGGGAGTTTACCCAGGATGTGGCCTGCATCACCTTTTATCTTACAAGAGATAAAAGGAAAGGGAAGCAAGCAGAGAGTTGGGACCCTCATACCACCAAGTAAGCAGTGCTGGGAACAGACTGCGTCCTTTGGACCCGAGGTTCCTGCACAGAGAAGCTCCTAGTCCGGGGGAAGATTGATGATGACGAGGATCTTCCAGAGCTGACGGGGAGAAAGCCTTCCCCTGGAGCTAATGCCCTGAATTTGGACTTGTAGGCTACTAGACTGTGAGAAAATAAATTTCTCTTCGTTAAAGCCACCCACTTGTGGTGTTACTGTTATAACAGCACTAGATGACTAAGACAGGTTTGGTGTTTAGGTTTATTCAGCCAAGACCCTTTGGTGTACCTTATCCAATGCCTTGTGAATCTTGAGGTTTTCCAGTCTGGATGGCAGAAACAGTCACTATTCTAAGCCCTGTGTGATGCCGGGCACTGTTACCTGTAAACCTTTTAGGTGGTTCCTTTCCTGGCCTATAATTTCCTGACACACATGAGCTAATCAGTCATCAGCTAAATAATCAGTGGTGGGGTACAGGAGGAGCTCTGAAAGTTTCTGGAGTTCCCTCTTTGTGCAGCATTCTCTTCTTTGTTAGTCTTCCCTGAGAACTCTGCACACTTATTATCCAGAGTCTCTTCATTTCATCAACACAATTTAGTGAGAATGCTGGTCTCTTCCCCTTCCCGTGCTGTGGCCTGGAAACTCAGTAAGTAAGTTGAGACAATCAGAGCTCGCCTCATTTGTTTCCCACTATCAGGGATGACTGTCCTTACTACCTGATGTCCAGTGTCTTGCCATCTATTGCCTTATATTTCCTTACTCCCCACTTCTTCTTCTTCTTTTTTTTTTAATTTCAGAGAGTAAATCTGTTCTTTGTTACTATATCTTTGCCACAAGAGGAAGTATAATTTACTTTTTCTTGCTCTGTATCTACAAATCTAGTCACCAATGACTTCATAACCATCAGGTACATTATCCCATTCTTAATGATCTCCATCATTAAAAATTACAAATCACACTCACTTTATTGGAAAAAACTCCTCCCTTAGATTGCATACCATTCTATTTTGCTTTTTCTCCTAATGCTTATGATATTCATCTATTTTAAAATCCACAAAATGAATAATAAAGTCTTTAGCATACCACACTAAGTGTTTTACAATTTTGATCCAGCATATCTTTTATTTTACCGTCAACAATAATTCTCCAACACATAAATGATCATTCCTCAACCATGGCCTGAACTTATGTCTTTTTTTAAATCCATTTGATCATTCATTCATTCATTTATTCAACACACATTTGTTAAGTTTCTACTTTGTGCCAGACAATGTGCCAGATTCTCAAACTATTGCAACTAA
>NW_004444460.1:4884-5913 GCF_000243295.1 Trichechus manatus latirostris | reverse complement strand
AAAAAAAGAATAAAAGAAAAAAAACCTTCCCTGGAGATACAGGACCTTGGAGACTGGGTGCTGGGGCAGAGGAGGCCTGATCTTGCCCCACCCTCACTCTCTTGCTTCATAGAATACATTTACATATGTTTCAGTTGACCTAGGCATTTTGAAGGTTAAAGGGTAACTAGTTTCTTTCCTTTTTGTTCCTTTGTTTGGTATTTTGTACACTCTCACTTTCAATGTCCTTTTGTTTTTTTTCTCGTACTACACCAGCTGCTCTGGTCTCTTTTCAAAGGGGCTTCTGTGCTCCTGTGGCCTTGGTCTCCCTGCTTTTCTTTGTTTTCTTGAGGGATGGCCTTCAGCCTGCAAGGTGGCAGCTAGGAAGGCTGCCTGGCACTTTCTGTCAGTGACTTTCTTTCTTTCTTGCCCCTCATCTCGGCCAGAGTAAACCTGGCAGGCCAGCTCTACTAGCCAAGGGATTTTTAACCCTGTACCTCCTTCTTTCTGAAGCTTTCTCTTAATATGGGGGGCACTTTGTCCTGTAAAGATTCTATTGAGCGTTCTGGCATTTTCAGGGCTCTCAGGATCCAGATCAGTAAACTTGTGAACATGGTCTTAAGCTACCATGGCTGTCTCAAGAACCAGTCTCACCCGGGGTATTTTCACTTTCCCTAACAGCCGAATCAGGGTGCCCAAGTAGATGGTATAATGTTAGTTACGCACAGACAGTGGACAGGACAGACCAGAACCACAGTAAACGAATGGACAGGACAGACACAGAACCACAGTAAACAAATAAATCCCGCAAGCTGACGGAGGTGCTCTTGACCCCTTCAACCTCTCAGACAGCCCCGATTGCCGACAGAGGTGCTCTTAGAGAATTCAGCCTCCCAGACACACTTACGAGTACTCACACACCCAAGACCATGGCCAACCAAAACCAAAAGCAAAACTCCAGAGTCACCAAGAGTCCTTTCTTTACGATCCTATTCAGGGGGATCTGTCATCTGAGGTGCCTCCCGCCTCAGAAACCAAGGACTCAGGTCC
>NW_004444460.1:0-2400 GCF_000243295.1 Trichechus manatus latirostris | reverse complement strand
TAATCATAAGAAGATCTCAAATGTTTGTGGAATCCAAGAGAATAAATATTGTTTCTCAGAGTACTATGAAGGTTTTGCGTCCCGTAAGTACTTCTAAACATAAACAGAAATTGATCGTGGGGCAGTTTAAATTTACTCTCCATTTTTTTTCCTGGGCCATTAAAAAATTATAATTCATCTTGTAATTAGGGGATCTAGCAAAATGAACAAAGCTGGCCTTTCAGTCCTTACTGTGACCGTAGTGACAACATGGACTGCAGTCTAGCTTACATGATTTACTGCTGACTAAATGGAGACTTGTAGACTAGTCAGCACTGTATATGCCACTCACTATTCATATGAAGTCACAATATTGCTACTCTTTACAATGAATTCACTGGGTTAAGAGGAAAATAAAAACTTTTCCTCCCAGGAGCTTTGACAAATCATATTTACTTTTATTTTGGTTAGAGTTACTATTTACTAAAAAATAAAATTTCCAAGGAATGGATAGCATTAATGAGCATTAATGTGTGCTGATTTGATAACTTAGAAGTATGAAATGTGATTTGAAAAACGTTATGAACGTTCATAGTCACGTAGAGGTTTTTGCCAGAAATATTTGGAAATTTGAAATTGAAAACAGATGAGATTTGGACCGAATGGTAAAAAGCCCTTAGACTGGTCATGAGATAGCTCATGATCCATTTTCTTTTTCAATATAAAAGATAATGACCAGTTTGAATAACATTTAAGTTGTGTTTTCTGATCTGTACATTTTGGTTCTGTGGTAATGCTTGATTCACCTCAAATCTAAGTTATATTTTGTGATGGGTTTTTTTTTACAATTGATGTTGTTTCTTATTGTTTTATTTCACTTTGGTTTGTTTATTTCCATATACCAGAATATTTTGAGAAAAGATTGTGACAGGGAATCTAAGTACACGTACGAACACACACACACATAAGAGAAAAGAAAATATGAAAAACACTTATGTCTTTCTAATAGTTTTTAAAAGTCATTTAAAAAATTTCAACCAAAATCTGTGCTGGAACAAATTTATCAAGTGAGATAGTGTACTTCTTCAGTACGCGATCATGTTTTTTTCTAATGTCTTATGACAAATAATTTTACACTTAGATTCATAGAATTAATGCCTTTCTAAAACTAGTACTTTTTAATAGTGATATCTAATTGAATTTTTAAGGAGCCCTAGTGGCACAATGGTTAAGCGCTCAGCTGCTAACAGAAAGGTTGTCGGTTCAAACCCACCAGCGTCTCTGTGGGAGAAAAACTTGGCAATCTGTCCACCAAAAGATTACAGCCTACTTGCGTGCAGTCATCTAGTATCCATCTATTGGCCCCATCCCATCTGGAGCAAAGGAGAATGAAGAAAACCAAAGACACAATGGAAAATATGAGCCCAGAGGACTAAAGGACCACATGAACCAGAGACTCCACCAGCCTGAGACCAGAAGAACTTGATGGTGCCTGGCAGCCACTGGTGACTGCTCTGACAGGGATCACAACAGAGAGTCCCGGGCAGAGCAGGAGAAAAATGTAGAACAAAATTCAAATTTACAAAAAAAGACCAGACTTACAATTTTGAAAGAGACTTGAGGAATCCCTGAAACTATGGCCCCCGGACACTCTGCTAACCCAGAACTGAAACCATTCCCGAAGCCCACTCTTCAGACAAAGATTAGACAGGCCTATAAAACAAAAAATAACACAGGTCAGGAAAGTGTTCCTCTTTGAACCTCTAGCCTCTAATATGAGGGAAGTTTGACTTGCAGCCTCTGCTACCCCTAGATTTCTAGATTGATTTAATTGATCTGCCTGACTAGATGCTGCTCATTTTCACTGTTTCATTGTGTTCTTCCTGAAGTTGAGATCTTTGGCAGGATAAACAGTGCACTTGTTCAAATATTCTTTTATCTATTTATTTTGTTGTTGCTGAGAATATACACAGCAAAACATGCACCAATTCAAAAGTTCCTACATGTTCAATTTAGTAACATTGATTTCACTCTTCCAGTTGTGCAGCCCTTCTCACCCTCCTTTTCTGAGTCATTACTTACTCAGTGACATACAACTCACTTCCCCCAAGGTTTCTATCTAAACTTTTGAGTTGCAGTTGTAATTCTGATCCATATATAGATAATTCTTAAAAAAGCATAATTATCAATGGAAGACATTTTTTACTAGTTAAGCTAAACTATCGTTTGGTTTTTAAAAGACTTCAGAGAATATTTTGGATTTAAGGTTTAAAGATCATCCCAGGTCAGTAGTTTCAGGGGTTCATCCACCCTCCATGACTCCAAAACGTCTGGAGTCCATGAAAATTTGAAATTCTGTTCTGTGTTTTTCCCATTTTGATCAGGATTTTTCTGTGTAATCTTTGATCAAAATGTTCAGTA
>NW_004444459.1:85333-86244 GCF_000243295.1 Trichechus manatus latirostris | reverse complement strand
ATCAGTGGTACCACAGTGCCACTCGCCTCATTGGTGGCTTGTATTACCAGATCATATTTCTCAAAATCCATGTTACTGACTAAAAACTTAAACACACTCAATTAGTAAACATCTTTTCAAATACTGAAAACACATGCCATCAAAAAAACTAAGGAGAAAAAATGTAGTAATGAAAGGGTTTTACGCTGACTTCTGAGCTGTAGGGTGGGCAACTTTGGCAGCCTCCTGGTGGCATCCCATTTCCTTACACATCCGGGAGAAGGACCAGTACCCAAGGGCATCTGTCAACAAAAGAGCAAGAGGGAAACTGTTCTATAACAGAGGAGATACCTCCTAGGGAACAGAAGGGGAGAAGAGCATTTTCACACTGTAATACCGAGCTCCTTTGGGACCTGGTTTTTATTTCCGTCTCCTCATTCGATTCATTCATTTATTCATTCAGCAAATATTTGTTGAGAGTTTACTGAGTTAGGTGCTAAAATGTAGTGAATAAAAACGAAACCCTTCCTCCTATACCCTTCAGTGGGAATCAGACAGTCAATTACACACACACAAAAATTTGATGTTGTGATTATGATCATGCTTCAGAGGAAAGGCATCTGATACTATGAAAGCATGAAATAAGGAGATTTGACCTAATTAGGGAAGAAGCCCTGGTGGCACAGTGGTTAAGTGTTCGGCTGCTAACTGAAAGGTCAGCTGCTCCAAGTCACCAGCCACTCCCTGGAAGAAAGATGTGGCATTCTGCTTTCATAAAGATTACAGCCTTGGAAAGCCTATGGGGCAGTTCTACTCTGTCCTATAGGAATTCAGTCAACAACAATGGGTTTGGTTTTTGGGTTAGGACCTGATTAGAAAGGTCAGGGCAGGCTTCCAGGAGAAAGCTAGAATTTGACAGAAAAACAGGCAAG
>NW_004444459.1:61029-62234 GCF_000243295.1 Trichechus manatus latirostris | reverse complement strand
CAATGAAGTCAGTAAATTATTATCAGAAAATATTTAACATAAAGATATATTTACACAGCAAAAGCAATAACCACAATTCCATCATTAGAAATGAGAAAATATGAATAAGATGACAGTGTGTACTATAGATTAGATTACAATTGGCTCTTCTGCTGATTATTCTCAATAATCTTTCTACCCTACGATTGATTAAAAAATCAAACAAACAAACAAACCCATAGCCATTCAGTTGACTCCAACCCATAGCGACTCTATAGGACAGAGTAGAACTTCCCCATAGGATTTCCAAGGAGCGGCTGGTGGATTTGAATAGCTGACCTTTTGGTTAGCGGCCACAGCTCTTAACCAGCGCACCACCAGTGCTCACAAAAACAAATGTAAAAAAAGTAAAACAATTTAATAGAAAATATCATTCACATGGGCTCAAAATAGCCTATCTGATGTTCCAAAATACCGCCACCTCCCAGCTAGTTGTTTGTATGTCATTAATTCCATTAGACTGAGGGTGGAGACCACAACCAAATCCCTTCAACATCCTGGAGCCCAGCACAAAAAGTGGCCTAGTAGTCATCGATCCACAAACACTTGTTAAATTGATTTGAACAAATAATTCACAACGTCTTTGCTATCACCTACCAATATAATTTCATACGCTTTCCACTTTTGAGCAAACTTAAAGAAGTATTACTGTGTGTTTATTTAGTAAATATAATTCTAAGTTCCTTATAGACATGTGTCCCTTCTGAATGGACAGTGATTAAATGCAGGGGCTCTGGTGTCAACTCGTCTAGGTTTTATTCCAGTTCTACCTGTGACATTGGACAAATTACTTCTCTAAGCCTCAGTCTTCTCATCTGTGAAATACAGATAACAATAGTACTTATCTCAGAGGGTTTTCGTAAGGATTTAGGTAATATATGTAAAGCATTTAGCCCAGTGTCAGGCCTATGTTCATGTTCTATACATGTTACACACACACACACACACACACACATACTGAGCTTATTGTGAATGACTAAATAATTCTTATTTTTACTAATTCATTTTATTTGTCATAGAACTAAAGAAGAATGAAATTTGTCATAGAACTAAGAAAAATGAAATGATTATGCATGTACTAGAAACTTTCATATATATATTTTATTTAACAGCTTGAAAGTAGTGGTGAAATTGTTAAACCTTATCATCAACTGAGAAACACTGTG
>NW_004444459.1:58260-59503 GCF_000243295.1 Trichechus manatus latirostris | reverse complement strand
GGACAGGATAGAACTGCCCCATATGGTTTCTAAAGAGCAGCTGGTGGTTTCAAACTGATGACCTTTTAGTTAGCAGCTTGCGCTCTTAACCACTGCGCCACCAGGGCTCCACAGTCTGGACTACATGCCCTGTATCAAAACACTCGTTACACCCGAAGAGAAATTTTTAATGTGGAGGTTTCTGTCACTTGTCTGTTACTAATGTTATGATTACAAAAAAGTAATAGATGATTTTGATTCTTGAATTATTACTTCACTGAAAAATGGTGAAGAAGAGGAATCCCAATAAAGAAGAAAAAGAGGTTGGGTAGGGAGTGGTGGCGCTTTAACTCCCCACACCAAGTCACACCTTAACCCACTGCTTTTCTTTGTTCTTCCTTCTGCTCTGTTGTGTTCCTCTTGTTACTTTCTGGGTTTAATAAGGAGCAAAAGCAGGAATGAGGAAAAAAGGAATATGCGTATAGCTTAATCAAGAGAACAAATTTCTGCTACATTATAGATTTAGCCTTCTTCTTTTAGACATTCTTTTGCAGGTTTCCCGAGGCAGTCTAAATAGGAGTGGTGTTTTAGCAATATTTATACAAATGACTCAACATAGACATTGTAGAATCCTGGCCTATTACAAATAGTGTGTCCTTTTCTTGGTTTTTAATAGTGTTATGTGCTTTTTTGTTTTGTTTTGTTTTTGTTGCTTGATATTTTGGGGAGTTGGGGAGAGGGAAAGGTTAGAGGAAGTAGAGGAAAGGAAGGATAGTGTTGCCTTTTAGTCCAGGGTGTCCACATAAATCATAATGTTTCACTTAATTTGATGTTATTTTCTCAGTTTAGAAAAGGGATAAAAACATTGAACCTCCTTTTGGGTGAAGAAGCTCAGATTAATATTTGCATAGTACTTTGAAGCTGGACACTATTATCATTACCTTCTAAAAATGAAAATCAAGATCTGCCCCCTACCCCCAATAAATCCAAGATACAATTCCCTAAGAGTTACCTAACAATCGAAGTGGGTTGTGTTGTGAAAAGTCGCATAAATACTGAACTTAGTTATTCCTTAACCAATATTATTTTTCCTGAATCCTTTTATAGTATCAAAAAAATGCAACACCGACAAAACAAGAACAAAAAACACTAGAGGCTTAGACTTATGCTTTAAAATTAAAGGTTTAGCCTTTGTTTTGCAGCCTGGACACTGGACTTACACACTGAACAATACCCACCACTCTCTTCAAGCCTTGAAAGTGAC
>NW_004444459.1:56295-57376 GCF_000243295.1 Trichechus manatus latirostris | reverse complement strand
CAGGCCAATAAGCCTAGTGGAATCAGAATAGAGATTTCCCCACCACTAGGGTTGCTATGAGTCGCAATCAACTCAACAGCAGTGAGTGGTGGTGGTGGTGGTGGTGGTGGGAAAACAAAACAAAACCCTACTTCAAAGCACTGATTCTGCACATATGGAGTCCAGAGCCTCATGTTTACACATTACAGACAGCACAAGATCAGGCCAGGCAAACACTTAGACCCTTTCTGACTAATTTACTTTGACTTTTGAAAGCAAACGATGCTTTGTTGGTCCATGTTTCCAGTTCTGTTCTTTTCCTAAATAAATTCTCAGAGTGACAATGGACCTTAAAATTTACATTGGAAGCCACAAGTGTTTGATCTGCAAATAAAATCACATTCTTCTGCCCTGTTGTTTCAAAGATCATTCAGAGTTCATTCAAAGGATATCTAATTCAAGTCCACCTCAAAGGGATGCCAGAGAAATCATTTTCTTAGGCCTATGGGAATGGATCCAAATGAACTTCTCATGTTCTGATTGCTTATCCATGGCTGTACCTCTTATTTTTTGTATATAGTCCAAAAATGTACTTTACAGAATGTTTTTCCCTTCTTGCTCCTGCCTGTGGGCTGACCTGGAAAACAGATGCTGACCCTCTTAGGAGAGTCACCTGATTCATCTCAAAGGGCTTTTATATTTATTCCCTGAGACCATTTCATTTATTGGCTGTCTAAATTTATACTCTAGTGAAAGAAATGATAAAAAAATTATTGCTTAGACATCAAAGTATAAATTTAATTTTTTTCAGTGCTTAAACACATGTGCATAGTTGTCTAATACACACTTGTATAATGGAAGAAATATTTAATCTGCTAAATAAATAAATGAACAATAATAAAATTGATTCTGGTCAAATACTTTACAATTTAAAATGTACTTTCTCATGCATGGTCTCAAATAGTCATTACTATTTGTGAGATAAGTTTTTATCTCCATATTATAGGTGAGAAAACTGAAGTTCAGAGAGATTAAATTTCACAGCTAGTAAGTGGCTTAAAACCAAATCCCCTGACTCCCAAACCAATGTTCTTTTCCAGTT
>NW_004444459.1:51113-52242 GCF_000243295.1 Trichechus manatus latirostris | reverse complement strand
TTACAGGAATCTCAAACCTTGTAACTTACATTTTTTTATCTCCTTCCCCTCAGCCTGCTTCTCCTCCAAGTAGCTCATTTTAGAAACATGGGAGTTCTTTCTCTTTTACTAACTTTCTCTTCTTTACTGTTCCACATCCAAATCCATCACCAGCTTTTGCAGATTTTATCTCCAAAACATATCACAAACTGCTCACTTCTTTTCTCACCTCTCCACTATTACCCAATCCAAGCTGCCGTCTTTTCTTATCTGGATCTTTGCAATGGCTGTCTAAGTGGCCTTGTTGCTTGCTGTGCTTTAATCCATTCTCCACCAAGCAGCCAGAGTGACCTTGTTGGGAAGCAAACATGATCATGTCAGCCTTCTGCTTCCCCACAGCACGTAGCATTAAAATCTAAAACCACTGCAGCGGTGCACAGGGTCCTGCATGAACTTGTCTCTCCTATCTCATTTTAAACTGTTCTCTTCCTTAGTTTAGTTTTTCTAATTTGCAAAGTTCTTCTGCACGTCAGCGTTTTTACACAGCACAGCTGTTCTCTTTGCCTGAGATATCTTACCTCTACTCTTTACCTGGCTGACTCCTACTTACCCTTAGGAAACCTTTAAATGTTACTGGAAAGACCAGCCTTGATAACACACAAAGTTATGTACCCATATTATTCACTTCTATAGCACCCTGCCTTTTTACCTGCTTATACTTATCACTTTGTACATATATATTTACTAATATGCTATAAATTCCATGAGGGTGGGGTGGGGTTTTGTTTTGCCCATGATTTCTGGCACGGCATATGAGCTCAGTAAATATTTATTGAGTGACTGAATGACTAACTGAACGAATGAATTATTAAACAAACATAGTAATTCTAAAGATAATAAAGAAAAAACTTTTTTTTAAAGTCTCTCAGTAATCTGTCAAGAATAAGCTAAGCTATTCAGGAGATTTTTAATTGTTGCTTTGACTATTCTTTTTTTTTGCTGTCTCAGGTAATATTCAGATGAATGCCCCAAGAAAGTCCATGGTCAGGAGTGAGGAGGAGCAAAAGTGGGGCTTCAGCCGAGTAAGCTTGGGGGGTTCCTTTTCAGTGCTGGGAGTTCCAGCTGGTCCCCATCCTGACATGTTCCCACC
>NW_004444459.1:35535-49959 GCF_000243295.1 Trichechus manatus latirostris | reverse complement strand
TATCATTTCCATGGTAGTTAAGGATCTTTTGGGAGAAAGTCTCTCATCATGAACTTATCATAAAATGTCCTTATTTCACCTTAATTTTTGAAAGATATTTTTCACTAGATATAGAATTCTAGGTCAACAGAATTTTCTTTCAACCCTTTAAAGATACTATTTTATTGTCATCTCATCTCCATGTTTTTCTGATGAGAAGTCAGCTGTTATTGGTTCCTGAGTATAAAGTTTCTTTTTCCCTCTGGCTGCTTTAAATTGTTTTTCTTTATATTTGGTTTTATCTTTGGATTTATGATGTGCCTCAGTAGTGTGGTTTTCCTTATACTTATTGTTTTGGGGGGTTTGCTGAGTTTCCTGGATATGGGGGTTGTTCTTTGTGATGATTTTGGAATTTTTCAATCAATATATCTTCAAAAACTTTATGCGTTATTCTCTTTCTCCTTTCCGGAAAATAATTATATAACTATATCTATATATGTATCTATTTATCTATCTATATCCACTTAATTCTGTCTCAAAAATCATTAAAGTTCTGTTCAATTTTTATATCTTTTCTTTAATGCTTCAGTTTGAATGATTTTTATTGACCTGTCTTCAAGTTCACTAATCCTTTCTCCTGTTGGACCTAATTATATGTTAATCCTCTCCAATAAATTTTTACAATTTCAGATAATATATTTTTTAATTGTAGGATTTTCATTTGCTTCTTTTTTTAAAGTTTCCATATCTCTCTTCAAATTTACCATCACTTTATCAATTATATCCATCTTTTCTTATAGATTTGTAATATATTCATCATAGTTTTTTCAAAGTCCTTGTCTGTTAATTCCAAATCTTGATCATTTGTGATTCTTTTTTATTTACTGATATTTATTGTAACTGTAATCATGTTTTTTGTTCCTTTTCATGTCTAGTAATTTTTTATTGTATACTGGACATTGCGATGGTAAATTGTAGAGACTCTGGATTCTGTTATCTTCTTCGGAAGAGTTTTGAAGTTTTTCTTGTAGGCAATCAAATTATTGATGGATCACCTTGAACTTGAGGAAACTGGGTTTACTTTTGATTAGGGCTTGTCTATTTCAGCTTTGCTCTTAATCCTAGGGTATATCCCTTAATTCTGGGACACAGTATTTATTCTAAGACATGGCCCTTCTGGGGTTTCAATGGAAATCTCAAGGTGTTTACCAAGTTCCTCTAACTTGGCAGGTCTCCATTCCAAACTCTGTCTCCACCGTGCTGAGCATTTCCATAAAACTCTGCTCACTTGTTCAGCATTCTAGCTTTTATTTTTCCCTTGAGCATCTTGATATTTCACCCATACATGTATAGTTCAGAGGTCTTCCAGTGATTTGAGAGAAGTTAATATGCAGATTTTGGCTTCTCCCTCTCTTGCCTCTGGGATTTTCCCCTCAATTTCCAACTACTCTGGCAATCCCAAACTCAGTCCTCTGACTTGTCAAGTGAATAAGACGGTGGTCTTCTGTTGCTAGTCGCCTATACTGGAGTGGGAAGTGCCAACAGGGGAAAAACTGGATAGACATGAATCACTCCTGGTTTCTGTCTGATTTTTATCTGAATCTAGAGTCTTCAATTTTTTTTTTCTGGGCTTAATAACAATTATTTGATAGATGGTTTGTTCAATAGAATCCACCCTGCCATTACTAGAACTAAAATTTCCCCTTGATATAAATTGTAAATACTTTTCCCATATTAGCTTTTATGTTTGTACTTTGAATAGAAGGGCCCCCCCATGTAGAAGTTTTTCATTTTATGTATTCAAATTTATTAATTTTTTGTTTTATGACTTTTAGATTTTGAGTCATAATTAGAAAGGCGTTCCCCACTTCAAGATTATACTGGAATTAAGTCATCCATTGTTTTCCACTTAATACTTTTATAATTTACATCTAACTTTTTGATCACTTTGAGTTTATCCTGGTAGAAGTTTTGAGGTATGGGTCCAATTTTATTTTTTCCAGATTTCCACTGAATTGTCACAACACCATTTAATGAGATATTTATATTTACCCCCATTAATTTGAATTAATCTTTATCGTGTGCTAAATTTCTAGATGTATTTCAGCTTATATTTTGGACATGTCTAATCATCAACCAGTACTACGGTGTTTTAATCTTTGAGGCATTATAGTGTTTTTATATCTAATAGAGTCAGTCTTTAAATATTGCATTTTTAAAGTCTTTATATGGCCATTCTTGATTAGTTATTTTATGTAAGAACTTCGCAATAATGTTGACTAGTTAAAACAGATATTAGAGGTATTTTTAATAGAATCACATAAAGTTTACAAAATAACTTAGGGAAAAATAACATCTGTAATATCTTGAATCTTGCTATTCAAGGAACATTTTTAATTCTTTCCTTTTGTTTAGGCTTTAATTTGAGTCCTTATGTAGTGTTTTAAAGTTTTACTTATATGCACATTTCTTGTTATATTTATTCTTAGGGATTTTGATTTATCTGTTGCTATTTTCATTAGTCATTTCTAATAAACCAGAAAACTTACTTAAGTTGACTTCACCTTCCTATTTATATACTTTTACTTTCAAGCTACAAGCTATGAAATAAGAATGAGTAAAAGTCTGCAGAATATTCAAGATGACTTTAACAACACTATTTTAGTGAATACATCAAAGCTAAATCCTCGGGAAGCTGGCACCAAGGAGATATTTACATTCTTACCAAAGCTGGTCACAAATGAGCCTGAAGATCAATTTGATGGGGAGACACAAGACAGTTGCAGAATTTATGTGGCAATACGAGCAATGGACAGAAGCTCCTTAGAGTCTGCTGTTTCTAACATTGTCCAGATCACTCTGTTTATTTCCCAGAACTCTGCTCCTATACCTGCCAGAGATTGTCTTATATTGAAAGGAGTTTTAACAGCAATGGGTTTAATAGGAATTATTTGTCTTACTATAGTTGCAATACATTATATTTTAAACAGGAAAAAGAGAACCGCCAAGAAAGAGAATGGAACAAAATTACTGTGAACAAATGTGCAGAGCACCTTTTTTCTTAGATATAAGACCATGGCCTTTGTATTTTGCAAAATCATACCAACAAAGCAAATTAAAACCAAAATTATACTAAAATTCTTTGAGTTTTTGTACAATATAAATCATATTTCCACATGGTAAATAGACAAAAATTATAATACTCATTTTTTGGAGAAAAGTGTTGTTCTGTTTCAGAAATCAGAAAAAATTTAGGCTTTGGCAATGGAAAAATAAATAAATATTATTCCTCAAGGTAATGTCTTTAAAGGTAAAATGAAGTGCAAAGTTGAATCAAAGAGTCTAGAAAAGTCTTTAGTATTCAGGAGGAAAAATAACTCCAAGAAGTAGAGAAAAGATTATGTCTGAATTATTTAATATAACTGTCTATTAAAACCAATTGTTTTAGTTACTCTGATTAGTTGTTCATTCTACCCTTATCTGCGCAGAACAGGTTGCTTGTTCATGACTGAAGATCAAGCTTCATCTTATATATGAAACCCTTGTTGTACAGTTCTTTAGTTTACTTCTTGCCATTTAGTTAACTATACTACAGATCAAATTCTACAACTAATGCTCAAAGAGATCTTTTTTTCCACCATAAGAAGCAACCTTAAAATGTGGGTGTTATCCTTTTCCCCTGATACTGGTATTGTAATAGAGGTCTGTTGTAATAGAGGTCTAATTTTCTACTCCTATCCAAGCAACTTTTAAGCCTTGGATATTATTGGATGAAAATGGTCGTAGCTTTCATACTGCTTTAAGCAAAAAATGAAATACATTATTCTGAGCTTATTTTAATACATATATAGACATGTTTTATTCATTTTAACCAAAGAAGTCAGGGAGGTGAGATCAACCTTTGGAAACGTTTAGCTAGCTAGTTCTCTTCTTTGGTTAAATAAGAGTCTGGGAAACCTTTCTTCATCAAGGGTCATTGATCTATGGGGGTGGCGGGGGGGCCACTAAGCACAAACCACAAGAAAATACAAATCACCTTTCTTCTAATTTTAAAAAACCAAAACCCAAATCCGTTGCCGTCGAGTCGATTCCGACTCATAGTAATGCTACAGGACAGAATAGAACTGCCCCATAGGGTTTACAAGGAGCAGCCGGTGGATTTAAAATGCCGACCTTTTGGTTAGCAGCCATAGCTCTTAACGACTACACCACCAGGGCTTCCTCTTCTAATTTTACGTCTTGCTAATTTTTAAAAGATTATTGAGCAATAGAATCATTTGCTTCTTAAGCTAAAGAACTTAAAAATTTTACAGAAAAAAATACAAGCAGTAATGTAAAATAGATCTCAGTTTTATAACCAGGACCAATTAAGAAGAAAATTAAATTAAGCTTTGAGGAGGTAGGGAGAGTATTGTGGTGAACTCTGACAGAGAGAAAAAGAGACAGGGAGTTTGAACATATCCAGGACAATGCTGGGGAGAAAAACAACAAGTCAATCTATCTACTCAGTTCGCCTCTTTGTAGTTCATACTACACCCTAGCCTGGCCTGTTACATTCTAAGCCCAATAGTGCCTAAATTTTTGTAGATGGAAGCTTCAAAATCCAGCCTAGCCCCTAGCCTGGCAGTCAGTTCCTCTTCCCTTTATTGCCATCACACATTCTAGCTCGGAATTTCCTTCTCTGTTTGTTTAGCGGGATGGTTACGGTAAAATACTGAGACAGGGGTGTGTGTGTGGGTTTCAAGTCCTCAAATGTTTTTCTCATTTTACAGAGAGGAAAATGGGGGTTAAGTGAGTAATCCAAAGTACTGTGCTGATTATTGGTAGATCTGATTAGAGCCAGGTTCTCTGACTATTAGTTCTCCCCTGTCTATTTAAAAAGGTGTGAGGCTGGTATGGAAACCCTGGTGGTATAGTGGTTAAGAGCTTAAGAGCTATGGCTGCTAACCAAAAGGTCAGAAGTTCGAATCCACCAGATGCCCCTTGGAAAGCCTATAGGGCAGTTTTACTCTGTCTTGTAGGGTTGCTATGAGTTGAAATTGACTTGACAGGAATGGGTTTGGTTTATTTATTAATTTATTTATTTTGAGGCAGATGCAGGGGATTACTACTAGAAATATTTAGTTATTTCAAGATCATTTAGTAGGAGAGCAGGTCTGGCTTTAAAGGGACTTATCTTTCCCTATGTCTTGGGTGTAGGAATGGGACAAATAGACATAAGTCCAGAAATTAGTGAATTGAGAAAGGTAAAACTAGGGGACACCAGGATGTTAAAGTGACAAACTAAAATATATTTTACAGGATAGAACAGTGGTCTCAATTAAGTGGGTAGGGTGAACAAGGTTCAGTGGTCATGAGGGCATGAAAGCATTAGATAACAAGAAGGATGTGGTAAATATCGGAAAATATTGATTTAGAGATCTAAACAATCAATAGAAAGAGCTATTATAAAGTGAATGACTTGATTCTGAATAACTGATAACGAATATAAACAGAGAACACTTGGGCCAAGGAGAATGAGAAACTGTGGAGCTTTGATCACTGGTGGAATACCACATGAATAGTAACATCATTGAAAATTTAACACCATATTGCAAAAGGAGGAAAAATATGAGCCAGGTTATCAAAGAGAGGAAAGATAAATCTATGAAATGAAGAAAAAGTTTAGGGCTCAAGTCCCTGTAAGTTAGAGGGGCTTGATAAAAACCTTGGGTTTCCACTGAAGCTCCAGAAGGGCCACATTAGGGTTAAAGATCATATTCCCAGACTAACAGCTAACTCCAGAACAAAAGACAAAACTGAAATAAATACATCTGCTCCCACAAAGCCTAAAATAAAGTTTTCACAGGATCAAGCTAATTTAATTGCTGCTAGAACCAGAGGAAGATACCATAATCCAGAGTTTCTACAACATACTACCCATATACGCACAATAAAAAAAATTAGCGTACATGCCAGCAAGCAGGAAAATGTGCCCATAGTTAATAAGAATAAAGATCTGTCAATAGAAGTAGACCTAAAAATGATCCAGATTTGGAGTTAGTAAAGACTACAATAACTATTATAAACATGTTAAAGAAAATTATTTTAAAAATATGGATATAAAGAATAAAGAGAGGAGGAATTTCAGGAAATATGTGGAAACTCTTATGAAGGAAACAAGTGGCAGTCCTAAAATTGAGAAATACAATATATGAAAAAAAGTTTTTTGGATAGGATTAATAGCAGATGGGTACTACCGAAGAAAAGGTCAGATAATTTAAAGGCAAGTCAATAGAGAGCATCCAAACTAAACCACAGAGAGATAAAATGTTTTCTTAAATCAACAGAGCCAAAATGACCTGTGGGACAATATCAAGTAGTCTAACGTGCATATAAATGAATCCCAGAATTAGAGAAGAAAGAAAATGGAGCAAAAAATTATTCATAGAAATATTTGCTGAAATTTTTCTAATTTGATTTAAACTCTCAACTCACAGATCCAAGATGATTAGTGAACATAAAATAGGATATATACAAAGAAATTAACACTTAGGTCTACCATTGGACTGATGACTATCAGAAAACAGTGGAAATCAGAAGACAATAAAATGACATATTAAAGTGCTAAAAGAAAAATCTGTCAACATAGAATTCTATACCAGGAAAAATATCCTTCAAAATAAAAGCTGAAATAATTTTTTGCCAGCAAGAAATGCCAAAGGAAATACAGATCTACAGGAAGGAAAGAAGATCACTGGAAGTGGTAAATAGGTTTGTAAATATAACATATTTGTTTTTTCTTCTGTCGCTTTTTTAAGACAATTAATTGTTTAAAGCAAAAGCAGTAAGAATGCATTGTAGCATTTATAACATATGGAGAAGTAAGATATATGCCAATAAGAGCACAAAGAACACAAAGCTAATAAATGAAATTATACTATTGAAAGGTACATACATTATGCATAAAGTGGTATAACATTAATTAAGGGTAGACTGGAATAAATTGAGGATGTATATTGTACCACCTAGAGCAAGAATTGGTAATAGAGAAGCGCATATCTAAAGAGCTAATAAAAACCAGTTGCCATCGAGTCAACTCCAACTCATGGCGACCACGTGGGTGTCAGAGTAGAACTGTGCTCCACAGAGTCTTCAATGGCTGATTTTTTTGGAAGTAGATCACCAGGCCTTCTTCCAAGGTGCCTTCTGGGTGGACGCAAATTTCTAACCTTTTGGTTAGTAGCTGAGCACATTAACTATTTGCAACACCCAGGGGCTCCTAATATAGGGGATAAAATGGAACATTAAAAAAATATCCCATTGGTCCAAAAGAAAACAGGTGAAGAGAAATAAAGGAACAAACAGCAGAGGGGACTGACAGTGAGCCAAGATCAAAATGATATACTTACAGTCAACCAAATCAATAATTATTATAAAAATAAGTAGACTAAACACTGCAACTAAAAGGCAAAGATTGTTACACTATATAAAAAGAAAAGCAAAATCCGACGAGGTAGAATTCACTATAGATACACTTTAAATATAAATGCACAGAGGTTGAAAGTAAAAGAATGTGAAGTTACGGAGTCGCTTAAAACAGGTGTGAGAGCTTTCTGCAGGCATGAACATGGTTTATCTCTTGATTAGGATGGTGGTTACATGGAAGTATACATTTATCAAAACTCATTTATCTGTGTACACTTGATCTGTACGTTCTACTGTATGTAAATTTTGCTTAAAAAAACAACATGAATGAATTTATTATATCCTTACCTGCTAACAGTATTTAGAACAATGGTTTTTCAAAACCCTCAGGGGACATTGGGCAGTGTCTGCAAATGTTTTTAATTGTGACAATTTGGAGGGGGGATGTGTCACTGGCAACTAGTGGGTAGAGATCAAGGATGCTGCTAAACATCCTACAAGGCACAGGAGAGCCCCTACAACAAAGAATATGCAGCCCAAAATGTCAATAGTACTGAGGTTAAGAAATCCATATATCCAGGGCATATAACAACTCCTATAAATCAATAAGAAAAAGACATTGACAACCTAATTAAAAATTGGGCAAAAAGACTTGAACAGGCACCTCACAAAAGAGGATGTCCAAATGACCAATAAGCATATGAAAAGGTGCTTAAGAACATTAGTCATCAGATTAAAATTAAAACCACAGTACAATATGAATACACTCCCACCAGAATGGCTAAAATTATGAAGACTGGAACTACCACGTACCAGTAGAAATGTGAAGCAACTGATACAGCCGCTTCAGTACTGTTTGTCAGCATTAAAGCAAAAATATCCCCTGAAGTCTTCTTAAAACCAACCAATAGTTTAACTTAATTAGTAAAGAATGTTTGCCTTGAGCATTGTGTTGTTTTAAGATCTGTCTATATGGGATCAAATTGACAACAGCAACTTGAAAGTTTAGGCAGGAAATTTAGGGGGGCAGTGAGATTATGTTACTGGGGGTACTCAGAAAAGGAGGGTAAGAATGGTTGCAGAACTCGAAGAATGTAATCAATATCACTGAATTGTATGTGTAGATATTGTTTAATAGGTGTGTGTTCTTCTGTGTATATTCTCAAAAACAACAACAAAAATAAAATTAAAAAAAAGAAAAGTGTCTGTATCGACTAAAGCTACACATGTATGCCCCGTGACCCAGCTTCTCCACTCCTGGTATATACCCAACTGAAATCAATGTTTATGTCCATGGCAGCTTTATTTATAATGGTCCCAAACTGGAAATGATTCAAATGTCCACCAACAGTTAGATGGATAAATAAATTGTGGTATATTCTTACAATGAATTACAATGGAAAAAGAACAATATTACTGCTACATGCAACACCATGGCTGAGTGTCTTGGAGAAAAGCTTATGTGAAAGCAGCCAGACACAAAAGAATACCTGCTGTTGCTGTCCAGTTGATTCTGACTCATAGCAACCCTATAGGACAGTGCAGACCACACTAAACTAGGCCTTCTCCCTGGAGGAAACTGAGAAGAGCCAATGATGTTAGGAGATGAGGCAACTATGGCAGCAGGTGGGATTCTCCATTAAGCAAGCAAGCAGCCAAGGCCCAGTTGGCAGGAAGGCCACACAAATCTGGGAAGACACGTAAGCTGGGTCCTTCACACCAAGTCATGCCTGTCATAGGCAACTTTAGCAGCCACAGCCCAACAAAAGCAGGACAACTAATGGATCAGATCCCTCAGAAGTAAAGGGCTGGACTACCTCAACAGACAAGCAACACAGACCAGCCAAAACGCTGGCTGAGGGAAATCTAGAATAGGTGCGGAAGGAAGGTCTTACCTATGATAGCCTTAGACCAGCTGTAGCAGTGGGCACTGAAATTTATTTCAGTAGCTCTCTTGTTTTAGGTATTTTAGTAGATTGCAATTGGCCACCACTTCGAAGGAGAGCCTATAACTGGTTGGACTTGTACTTTCTCTCAGGGAAAAAGTGAGTCAATTTGCAGTCACAAAAAAAAAAAAAAAAAAAAAAAAGGAAAGAAAAGCAAAGCCCACATTGTAATATTATTGCTGGATATGATGAAAGGATACGAGTGGATCTGAGCCGCTCAAGGAGTGAACTGTATGGGACGCATCTTACTGAACTTCTTCAGATTTTCTAGGTTTCATCTGTCTCCTGGATCCTCAGTCACTTGCTGGACCTCCAAAACCCCGTTGCTGTTGAGTCGATTCTGACTCGTAGAAACCTACAGAACAGAGTAGAACTGCCCCATAGGGTTTCCAAGGCAGTAAATCTTTACGGAAGCAGACTGCTACATCTTTCTTGCACAGAGTGGCTGTGCAAACCATGGACCTTTCAGTGAGCAGCCGTGTGCTTAACCACTGTACCACCAGGGTTCTTTTGCTCAGCTTCGGTCACCACCAATTCTTTGCAGGCCCAAGCAGTTCTGCTGCCTGAGGCCAACCAAGTATCACTTGGAATCTCTGGTTCCTCCCACTCCACCAGGCATGGGATCTCTCTTTCCAAGCAGTTGCTGAAGAGGCTAGAGAACACAGCCAGGAAGTCCAAGGGAATTGATTTACAAAAAAACCAAACCCATTGCAGTTTGAGTCCATCCTGACTCACAGTGAACCTATAAGACAGAGTGGAACTGCACCATAGGGCTTCCAAGGCTGTAAATCTTTACAGAAGCAGACTGCCACGTCTTTCTCCTGCAGAGCAGGTGGTGGGTTTGAACCACTGACCTTTGGTTAGCAGCCATCCACTTTAACCACTGCACCACCAGGGCTCTGGAAGCTGATTAACCGTAGGGAAATAGGAGATGAGATGGTACCAAACGTTCTCCCTTCTTCCTTCAATGGACTGTTCCAAGACATGGTTTCCCGTGCAATCTTCCAGAAGACGTCCCACATGACAGGGCAGGTGCATCTGCGGGGTGACCTGCTGGCTGTCTTCACTGAGTGGCAATGGTCAGCATAGTAATGCTTCACCTTTCATTTTTTCCCTGACTTTCCCTGACTTGTTTCTCCTTTCCCTCACTCTCACTGCTCTAGGATGATTAAACTCCCAAATAAATCAGTAGCACACAAGCTTGCCAAGTTGTTGTTAGGTGCTGTCGAGTCAGTTCTGAGTCATGGTGCATTATGTACAACAGAACAAAACGTTGCCCTGTCCTGCGCCATCCTCGCGATCATTGCCATGTGTGAGCTCCTTGTAGCAGCTATTGTGTCAATTCACCTCATTAAAAGTCTCCCTCTTTTTTGCTGACCCTTTATTTTACCAAGCATAATGTCCTTCTCCAACAATTGGTCCCTCTTCATGACGTGTCCAAAGTACGCAAGATGAAATCTCACCATCCTCACTTCTAAGGAGCGTTCTGGTTGTATTTCTGCTAAGACTGATTTGTTCATTCTTCTGGCAGTTCATGGTAAATTCAATACTCTTCATCGACACCACAATTCAAATGCTTCAATTCTTCTTCAGCCTTCCTTTTTCATTGCCCAGATTTCGCATGCATATGAGGCGATTAAAACTTCCATGGCTTGGGTTAGGCGCACCTTAGTCATCAAAGTGACATCTTTTCTTTTTAAGATTTTAAAGAGTTTTTTTTGCCACAGATTTCCCCAATGCAATATTTCGTTTGATTTCTTGATTGCTGCTTCCATGGGTACTGATTGTTGACTCAAGTAGAATAAAGTCTTTGACAAATTCAATTTCTTCATCATTTATCATGATGTTGCTTATAGGCCCAGTTGTGAGGATTTTCATTTTCTTCACATACAGGTGTAATCCATACTGAAGACTGTAGTCTTTTAGCTTGCCTTAGGCTCTGTTTTTTTAGGAAACCAAGGTGAAAACACAGACACATATAGCTGGGAATCTAAGATTGTTTAGATCCTAAAATATTTTTGTTTCGTATGTATAATAAGTGCATACATGTTTTTAATATATAAAAGCATATTGAGGGTCATCGGATAACCACTTTATAATTGAGTACTTCCACTCTATTTCCAATTGTTTAAGATAATATTATCCATAAGTGCTAATCTAATTTTATGAACCAATGTCAAAGAAAATGGACAGACAAGATAAAATTGATGTATACCACCATGTGAAAACAAAATGAAGTGATGGAATGAAGATACATTTCAAGTAATTTGAAGACGGGATAGTGACGGACCAGTTTGAGTTTTCATCTGAGATTGGGCAAACTTGAAAGAATCTGTGCAGTAGCTGACAATGCAAATTCATACTGTGAGTAACATTTAGTTTCAGAAAAATAATTTAATGACATTTATTTTAGTTTTATTAACTGGCAAGAGTCATGGAATAGAGGAAGCAGAAGTCTGAAGAAGAAAGCTGAGGGAGTTTACTTTGGAAAGTGAATATAAATTTTATCTTCTCTGTCCATTATAAAATCTTCAATAATATCTATGTTGCTTGCCAATGTTTTTGGTGTAACTGAGTTGTCTAAGGTGAATGCCACAATGTACTGAGGTTTATGTCAAGGTTGGAGAGGGATAAAAATAAAGACCACCATTAGGGGATAACTGGATATATGGGTTACATTCAATGAATGCTTACTGAATACAAAAATCAGTCGGGCCTCCACTGAGCGGGCAGGTGTGGGGGGATGAGGTTGGGTGGGTCGGTTCCCATGGCTGGGCAAACATTTGTAAGAAGTAAACATGTCTTTCAATAACTAAGCTGCTTATCACCAGTGGGTGAGTACTTCCACTGAACAGGGTGTAGGCTTCCCCACCCTCACTCTAAGCATCCGGCATAGCTGAAGGCAAGATCAATGCTTCTTTCAAAGAAAAAAAAAATTTAAAGTACATAGAATTTGACACTCAGTTATCGATCCTCATGCTGAAGACAAATACAGTAGTGAAATAATTTTGGGTCAAGAGGTTAGTCATGTGATAAACCACCTCTGATAACTTGGGAAAATGTGTGTCTATACATTTATATATATAGGGCTAAAGAAAGACACCTCCAAAGCCAACATTTTCCAAAGAGAGAAATCAAAGGGAGATGTGTAGCAATGGTGTCATTTAAGACTTCTGTTTTCGTCTTGGCCCTTCACCTTCTGGAAGGGGCCCTGAGCAACTCCCTTATTCAGCTGAATAATAATGGCTATGAAGGCATTGTCATTGCAATAGATCCTGATGTGCCAGAAGATGAAGCACTCATTCAACAAATAAAGGTAAATCCAAAAGATAACTATCTGTACTTTTCTTAGACAATTAAGCATCATGTTGTGATAGAGACGACATGAGTTCTTGAACTCCAACTGGGCAAACCTAGCAAGTTATTTTTACGTCTCTGAGTTTCAGTTTCTTTATCTGTAAAACAATAACAAAAAATACTTGACCATTTGGATTTCTGTGAGGGATGAGATAATAAATGCAGTGCACATAATTCAGGCCTTGATACATTGTTGGTGCTCAGTAAATGGTGTCTATATTTATTGGCTGTGGATTATTTCATTGAAAATTATTTAGTTCAATAGATAATACGTAAGTGGTAACTTTGGTGAAGGGTAAGATAGTACACAATACTGGGGAAACCAGCACAACTTGTACAAGAAAAGGTCATAGAAGCTCCAAAGATACATCCAAACTCCCTGAGGGACCGAATTGCTGGGTGGAGGGCTGTGGGGACCATGGTCTTGGGGGAACATCTAGCTCAATAGGCATAATAGAGTTTATAAAGAAAATGTTCTACATTCTACCTTGGTGAGTAGCGTCTGGGGTCTTCAAAGCCTGTGAGAAGCCATCTAAGATACTCCAGTGGTCTCACTCCTTCGGGAGCAAGGGAGAATGAAGAAAACAAGATACAAGGGAACGATTAGTCCAAAGGACTAAAGCACCACAACAACCAAGGCCTCCACCAGACTGAGTCCAGTACAGCCAGGTGGTGCCTGGCTACCACCTCTGACTGCTCTGACAGGTATCACAGCATAGGGTCCTGGACAGAGCTGGAGAAAAATGTACAACAAAATTCTAACTCACAAAAAAAGACTTACTGGCCTGACAGAGACTGGAGAAACCCTGAGAGTACAGCCCCCTGTTACCCTTTTCGCTCAGTAACGAAGTCACTCCCGATGTTCACTGTTCAGCCAAAGATTAGACCGCCCCATAAAACAAAACAAGACTAATGGGGCACTACTGCCCAGGGACAAGGACTAGAAGGCAGGAGGGGACAGGAAAGCCGGTAATAGGGAACCCAAAGTTGAGAAGGGACAGTGTTGAAATGTTATGCGGTTGTTAACCAATGTCATAAAACAATATGTGTACTGTGTAATGAGAAAATATCTGTTCTGTAAACAAAAGTGCAATTAAAAAAAGAAAATTATTTGGTTCTGTACTAGGGCAGAGCTAGCTACATTTGGCAGCTTCTGTGAGATTCGCAGAGGGTAATTCCTTTCCTGATTTTACCATGGGCACATACCAGAGTCTCTGTTTAGTCTTATAATTGCAGCCCCTCTCCCTGTGATCCTAGTATAGGAGCCCAAAATGCAGATCTCTGACTTAAAGAACAACTCTGATCCTTCCGATGGGGGAAAACCTGCATTTTATTACCCTCAATGGAACGGATCTCCTCAGGGCTGCTGAGCAGCAGCATCTCACTTGCTCCTTCTTCTGTGGTGTCTTAGTTATCTAGTGCTTCTATAACAGAAATACCACAAGCGGATGGTTTTAACGAAGAGAAGTTTATTTTCTCACAATCAAAGTAGGCTAAAAGTCCAAATTCAGGTCGTCAGCTCCAGGGGAAGGCTTTTTCTCTCTGTCGGCCTTCTTCTCCTCAGTGTTCTCCTGGACTAGGAGCTTCTTTGCACAGGGACCCTGGTCCAAAGGACGCGCTCTGCTCCCGGCACTGCTTTCTTGATGGTATGAGGTCCCCCAACTCTCTGCTTGCTTCCCTTTCCTTTTATCTCTTGAGAGATAAAAGGTGGTGCAGGCCACACCCCAGGGAAACT
>NW_004444459.1:32336-34306 GCF_000243295.1 Trichechus manatus latirostris | reverse complement strand
TTTCCTCATGAGAAATGTACTTCTCACTACAATTATTAAATTGGCTTTCTGGTATGAGTCCTAAATGAGTTGGATGTGAGATAGGTTGCTTTCCACCATTTCCTTCTCTGTAACAGGAAGATTTAAAGATTTGGGTGTAATAACTGAGTAATGGAGGAACAGTGAGCTCCTTCCTGTTTAATGTTCCAGATCTGCAGAGTTGAGGGACCTCACCATGGGCTTTGCCACTTTTCCCAGCCACCCCTCAATCTCTGTTCCAACAACTTTCTTTTTGTGGACGTTGTGCTCATCTATTTTTGTTGTGAGGACAGACGCCTCTAAGTCAGTTCTTAAAATAGACCCTTACTTGCCCACCCAGAGGCTCCTGGAAAGTAAGCCTGACAACCTGCTTCCGAAAACTCACAGCCTTGAAAACCCTATGGAGCGCAGTTCTACTTTGCACACATGGGGCTGCCATGCGTGGGGACTGATTCCACAGCAACTAACAACAACACTTTCCCCAGCTACAAGATTGACGGATGTAGCAGCTCCCTCCACTGTACCCACACTCTTGCCAATAAGCAGTGGGAGTCCATTTCATACCATGAGGAGGGTAAGAGCGAGGAAGAGCTCTCACACGTGCACATGTGTGCATGTGCGCGCGCACACACACACACGCACACACTAGAGAAGATATACAATGGGAGTATTTTGATGGGGTCTCTTTAGTGCACTGGAGTGCGAACACTGCCTGTTTTGGCACTGCTGGACCAGTTTGCCACTCACCATAACCACTTCATTTGTTAATTCATTTGCTTGTTCATTCATTCAAGAAATATTTTTTATGGATGTACAATAAAAATCCAATGGTGAACAATATATTAACCCTGTCCTTCAAGGAAGAAGTACCCAGGTGGCACAAACTGATAGCACTCAACTACTAACCTAAAGGTTGGCGTTTTGAGCCCACCCAGCAATGCCAGGGAGAAAAGCCCTGGCGATCTGATTCTGTAAAGATTACAGCCCAGAAAACTCTATGTTCTACTCTGTTACACATGGGGGTCACCATGAGTCAGAATCGGTTTTGGTTTTGGTCCCTTAAGGATTTCCAGTCCATCTTATAAGCTGTCATCCCCGACCTCCTCTCAGCCTAGAAAGTTTAAATGTCTATTTGGATATGAGGTCAGCTTCTCAAAATCTGGAACAGATGCCAAAGCAGAGATCTCTTATTTATGTTTTTTATTAGAACATGGAAGACAAGAGCATTTCATGCTGCTTATTCTTCTTCCTGAGAAATACTGAAAATTCACATTGCACACGTCAAATTTTGATTTAATACTCTAACATAAGACATTTTAGACTCATTTACTCAGCTTTCTTCAATTTAAAGAATGACACAATGTTACACTCTCCTAGTAATTGTTAAAAATGTGTGTTTTGTAAAAGGGAAATGCAAATTATTAAGAGTAGTTATTAAAAATTAGCAAGGTAGCCATTATTACTCACTATTTGAAAGGGTGAAATGAAGGCTCAGAGAGATAAAATAAAATCCCCAAGTTTGTCCAATTAGGAAGTGGTAGAGCAGAATTCACGCTTGTGTCGATACCGAAGTACGTACTGCTTCCCTTCCCCATTTACTGATAACTGTTTCTGTTCCTAAGGCTAATCCTTCTAGGATCTGGACTCTAGCTGGTCTGATCTGTTCCAGCAAGGCCTTTGCTCCTACAATAATTCTTTTTCTTTCTTGCAATATCAGGGCTTTTTTTCCATTAGCATACAGTGTTTCAATAGCTTCCATCATAAAAAAAAAAAAAAAAAGTCCCTTGCCCTGAAGTTCTCCATCAACAACTGCCTCATTTCGCCATTTCCCTTTATTTTATAGCAAAAATTCTTGATGTGGTGTCTGTATTCACCAGCTCCACTTTCTCATCTCCCACTCTCTTAAATACACTTGTATTGAGCTTTTGTCTTCATTCCACTAAAAGTACTCA
>NW_004444459.1:29906-31496 GCF_000243295.1 Trichechus manatus latirostris | reverse complement strand
ATCACAGCGATAGAATTTACAACATATGAGGAGATCACATATAATCTCATCATAGTGGTAGACCTTACAACGCATAAGGACATCACATCAGATAACACAATCATACAATACTAGGAATCATGACCTAGCCAAGTTGCTACACACATTTTTTGGGGGACACAATTCAATCCATGACAGCCCCCTTCTATAACATTATCTTGGATTAGCCTCTCTGCTTTCTTGTTATGATGTGTCTCAGGGAAACTGCAGAGGCATTTATAATTTAACACTGCAGCTCTTTCATTTTAGGGAAATAAAGTTAGGTGTCATTTGAAAAAAAGTTATATAATTATACCCCTTCCTTATATCTAGCTCTTAGTACCGTACCAGAAATAAACATTACCATACATTCAGTAAGCCACAAAACTATTACAGGACTCAGTGGGTATTGGAGCCATATTCACTTTACTTTGAGTTTCTGTCTACTACTACTTGCTTTGAGAGCTTGAGACTTATACTCTTTAATTCTGTTTCTCCCTGAAAGGTTTAATGATCTTCAAAGGATCAAATGAAATGAAACTAATAGCTAGGATTTAATAATAAGCACTAATTATGTGCTAAGTTGCCATGAGTCAGCATTGACTCCAGGGCAACTAACAGCAACAAGACGTGCTGTGTTAAGTGGAGTCGATACATGGTGAAAATGGTTAAGCCCTACTAACTGAAAGGTTGGCAGTTCATATCCACCTAGAGGCACCTCAGAAGAAAGGCCTGGTGATGTACTGTCTAACGATTATAGCCATTGAAAACCCTATGAAGCGCAGTTCTACCCTGAAACACATGGTGTTATCATGAGTCAGAATGGACTTCACGGCAACTGGATGTGCGAAGTAAACGTAACTCCAAATACTTTACATCCTTAACTTCATTTGATCCTCACAGCAACTTTATGAGTTAGTCATTGAAATAGTTTCCATTTTATAAATGGGAAATCTTAGGCTCAGGAGAGCTTAAGGAAATTGCCTAATATCCACAATAAATTATGGAGTCAGGATTAGCGTCTGACTCTGGAGTCTGCATTGTCACCCCTTACACTGTGATGCTAAGTATGTGGTAAGTGCTCAAAAAAAAAAAAAAAAAAAAAATCAGCTATTATTTTTAATACAGCTATTTCCAAATTTCCCCTCCCCATCTTGTTAAATATCTCATCTTTGAAAATGTGAAATACAGATGATTCGTGTGTTAGCTCATTTTCAGCTATAAGTGTGCTTTTTATGTATGTTTTCTCTTTTTCAGGACATGGTGACCCAGGCATCTCGATAAACTAGACTTAGCTTCTCTGCTGCAGAGATACATCTCCGGATACCATCTCGGGAGCCCTTCACATACTTTCTGGCAAACAGAAATGACTCTGAAGAGAACTTAGTAATTTCACTGTTTGAAGGGGATGTATTTGTTTCTTGAATTATGAGAGGAAATCATGGATAAGGCCATCTGTCAGAAACTGAGCACAGAATCTAACCTTATGAAGTGCCTAAACATCTAACCTTAATTTATTTTCAGATGTTCGGGAGCTATTACTGGTAAAAATGTAGTAAGAAAGTGTCAGGG
>NW_004444459.1:26891-28190 GCF_000243295.1 Trichechus manatus latirostris | reverse complement strand
GAGAAGGAGGAATTTCCTGACAATGTGGGACTCATGAGCAAAGACATAGAGATATAAAACAGTCTGACAAGTTTGGGAACTTATAGGCTACAGCAGGGAGATAAGAGTTGGGAGATTAGAGAGTTGGAAAGCACAGCCAGAGGGAGGACAGTGAAGAAAAATTCAAATCTTGGAGGTTGCCGTTTGCTATGTGAAGGAGTGTGGATTTTAGTGTGTGAGCAATCATGAGTCACCAAGAAATCTTAAGGACAGGGAAAACACCTCTGGCAGCTGTGGGATAGATCACTTGGAGGGAACATGGTGGGGAAGTCATGAAGGAGTTGTAATAGTCTGAGGGAGAAATTGCAAGGGCTTGAATGATGGATATTCCATTGGAGAAGGAAAAAGATGAACTGGAGAGATAGTGAAATTTATTGATCTTGGTTAGGAGGACTTGGGTGACTGGGTGGATAGCAATGACATTTATCACGCTAGGAAATGCATGAGGAGGAAGAACAGAGTTGGAGGAAAGATGATGAGTTCAATTGTGAACACGTGGGGTTTGAGGTGGCTGTGGGGCATCCGAGTGGAATTTGGAGAGAGCTGGAATGTTGGGTGTTGAAGGTTGGAATAAAGGGGTTTGGTAAATGAGTGGGAAGTGAGGAAGTAGAGTTTAGTGGTGAAGGACTGGAGAGATAAGATGGTACCAAGAGAGATAAGATGGGTGGCTTGAAGAGAGTGGTGGTGATTTGAAACGGCAAGTTTGAGGAGGAGGAAAGAAGCCACCTAGAGTAGATAAACAGATTGCTGAGGAGCACGAAGGGTCCAGTGAGGCTGAGGACATGGTTTGATTGGAATTATGTGAATTAGTGATTCTGTGATTTTCCCCAGCAGTGCTCTGCAGTCTGAGTATGGACTGAGCCAAGGTTATGGGTTAGAATGGCAGACTGGAGAGAAGGACAAGAGGGTTAAAATAGTTTAAATATGAGTTCAAAATATTTTAAAATCAAATTAGTAAAGATTTTAGTTAGTGGTTTACTGTTATCTCTATCATTTTATTGACAATTACAGGTGGTTGAATTCTGTACAGAACAAAACCACAATAAAGAAGCCCCAAACATGCAAAACCAGAAGTGCAATCTCCGGAGCACATGGGAAGTGATCCGTGATTCTGAAGACTATAAGAAAACCACGCCTATGAATACACAACCACCGGAGCCCACCTTCTCATTACTACAGATTGGACAAAGAATTGTGTGTTTAGTACTTGATAAGTCTGGAAGCATGTTGGTATGTTCAATGAGTCTCATTCTTCTGGAT
>NW_004444459.1:3151-6689 GCF_000243295.1 Trichechus manatus latirostris | reverse complement strand
TATGTGACTTTTTGTTTTTCTCAAGCTGCTCTCAGGATTCTTTGTTTGTCTTTGGTTTTAGAGAGTGTGATTGTGATATGCCTTGGTGATTTTCTTTTGGGGTCTGTCTTAGGCTGGGTTATCCAGAGAAGTGAAACCAGTAAAACATATAAATATATATATAGAGAGATTTATATCAAGGAAATGGCTCATGCAATTGTAGAAGCTGGAACCATCCCAAGTCCGTGGATCAGGATAGAGGCTTCTCTAGATTGACGTAGCCGCAGGGGCTGGGGAATCCAAGATCAGCAGGTCAGAGAGCAGGGTTCCCACTCACAGGCTGTGAAGATTGACAGATCTCAAGATTGGCAGATAAGCTGTTAGCTCAAGTCCCAAGGACAAGAGGTCAGATGAACAGGAGGCAGCCGCAGGATCCAGAGCGATCAAAAAAGCCAGGAACATCTGCTTATATTCAAATGCAGGCCACACCCCCAAGGAAACTCCCTTTCAACTGAGTGTCTACTCACAGCTGATTCCATCATGGGAGTGATTACATATAAACACTGAGAATCATGGCCTAGCCAACTTGGCACACAATCTTAACCATCATGGGTCTATCCTATATGGGGTTCATTGAGCTTCTTGGATGGTCAGCTTTTCATCTTTCATGATATTAGGGAAGTTTCTGTTGGCAATTCTTCAATGATCCTCTCTGTGTTTTCTGTTTTCTCCCCCTGTTCTGGAACTCCAGTCACTTGCACACTTTTGCTTTTGATTGTATTCCACATCATTCTCAGGGTTTCTTCATTTTTCTTCGTTCTTTTTTCTGATTTTTCCTCAAAGTTGTATCCAAGTATTTGTCTTCAATTTTGCTAATTCTGTCTTCCATTGTTTCAAATCTGCTCCTCAGACCTTCTATGACACTGTCTATTTCTGAAATCTTGTTTATGTTTTGAATTTCTAATTGTTGTTTTTGTATGATTTCTAGTTGTGAATTTATTTTAGCATTTTGTTCTTGTATTATTTTCCTGAATTTTTCCATTGTTTTCTCTGTATTTTCCATGAATTTGTCTGCCTTTTCCATAAATATTTCTATTTTTCCTCATTTTTGTCTGCTTTTTGCTTCAACTCTTGGATAGCTCTGAATATTAGAGATTTGAATTCCCTATCAGGTAGTTCCAGTGCTTTTTCTTCTACTGGAAAGTCATCCGGTGTTTTATTTTGGATGCCTACTGGAACCATCCTGTCCTGTTTTAAATATTTTTTGATATTGTTTGCTGTCTTCAGGACGTTCAGTAGTTATTTTCTTTGTTTATTGATTGTAGATTTCTTTGTTTCATCCTGCTTTTTTTTGTTTTATTTGGTTATGTGTGACCAGGTGGGTTGTGCATTCTTTGTTGTTTGCTCATCTGTGGCACGATACTTTTCACCTCCTTGTCCAACGGGCAGAGCCAGTTATTCAGCTGTGGTGCAGCAGGGCAGGTCAAGCTGAAGGGGAGGGGCTGGGATGGGTTGTTTGTGGCATGTACTGAGGCCAACAAGGCAGACCAGGGGTCAGTGCAGGGCAGGTTCCGGTAGGCTATGCCTGTGTTGCTCGGGGGTGTGCAGAGGTTCACAAGCCTGGCTAGGCCTCAGAACCAGCTGGGTGGGTTGTTTTTGGGGTTTTTTTTTTTTTTAAAAAAGTTTAATTTCAAGTTAATCTCTCAAGGGTGGGTATTTCTAGTATTTCTTATGTATGAGTTTGTTATAATTGAACAGCAGAGAGTTCCAAGGCTAGGAAGACACTGATGCCCTAAGATTCAGTATTGTTGAGCGAGGGCACATCCAGATGCTTTACCAACCATCTGGGCAGAGGGTCAGGTTGGAGTCCTCTTCTGAGAGTTACAGAACCAAACTCACCTGGGCCATTCACCTGTCCCATATGGATAATGTGTCTGAGGCCCTCAATTCAGATCCTTAAGACATAGCTGCCATGGATTTAGCCTGTAAATTTTCTAAAGAATTAACTCACTGAGGTTTTAATTTCCCATTTGAGTGAACTCAATGAAATGTAGAGCGGGATATAGTAGGGAACTGGGTAGATGGTCTGATATGACTTGAGAAGAGAAAAGAGGTAAATCTAGCTGCATGGCTAAAAGAAGGTAGAGAACAGCAAAGGAAAAATGTTTTTATGTGCTCTGGGCTATGGAGCACCTTGTGGCAAAATGAATCTGGGTCATAGGTGATAAAATAGGCCAAAATTTTGCTTTATCCCATTATCCTATCATTCCCTCACAGTGACCTTAGTTTGTTTTCTTTTTTTTCTCTTTTTTTTAATTGTACGTTAGATGAAGGTTTACAGAATAAATAGTTTCTCATTAAACAGTTAGTACAACACATATTGTTTTATGGCATTGGTTAACAACTCCACAATATGTCAACACTCTCTCTTCTCAACTTTGGGTTCCCCATTACCAGCTTTCCTGTCTCCTCCTGGCTTCTAGTCTTTGTCCCTGGGCTGTTGTGCCCCTTTAGTCTCGTTTTGTTTTACGGACCCCTCTAATCTTTGGCGGAAGGGTGAACCTCAGGAGTGACTTCATTACTGAGCTAAAAGTGTGTCTGGGGGGGCCATACTCTCGGGGTTTCTCCAGTCTCTGTCAGGCCAGTAAGTCTGGGTTTTTTTTGTGAGTTCGAATTTTGTTCTCAAGCTCTTTCTGGGACCTTCTACTGTGATCCCTGTCAGAACAGTCAGTGGTGGTAGCTGGGCACCATCTAGTTGTACTGGAGTCAGTCCGGTGAAGGACGTGGTAGATGTGGTCCATTAGTCCTTTGGACTAATCTTTCCCTTGTATCTTTAGATTTCTTCACTCTGCCTTGCTCCTGAAGGGGTGAGACCAGTGGAGTATCTTAGATGGCTGCTCACAGGCTTTTAAGACCCCAGATGCAACTACCAAAGTAGAATGTAGAACATTTTCTTTATAAACTATGTTATGCCAATTGAGCTAGATGTTTTCTGAGATCATTGATCTTAGTTTTTTGAGCTTCTAATAGCTCAGTTAAATAAGTGGGTAAATCTAATGAATGTGTACTAGACATTGGTAAGGGACATTGATTTGTTCAGATAATTTAAGACTTTCAAATAAAGGCCTATGTCCTACCTAAAGTTTCTGCAACCACAACTTCATCCTGCGCTGTCTCTGAATGCCCTCTCTACCACCTTTTCTTAACTGAGCCTGAATCACACTGGAAGACTTTCATTCCCTTGAGAAGAGGCTGCTCCTTCTCCCAATTCCCAAATATCAGGGATGGGGTAGGGAGATGTATTCACCAAGTTCCCTTTCATCAGCTTGTAAGCTAAGTCATTACTCCTCTGATCTTATGCTTAGAGGAAAAAAAAAAAGAAAGCCTTCATTCTATGCGATAGATCTATGCTACCCTACATCATCCCTTTTCTACACTGTCATTTCCCAGTCTCGTCAAGACAGGTACCTGAGTCACAGCACTCCTCCACCCTCACTTCCTAAAATCACTCAGAGTGGCAGAATCTATATGAATGAGTCAGTGAATATCTTAACCTCAA
>NW_004444459.1:0-1375 GCF_000243295.1 Trichechus manatus latirostris | reverse complement strand
AAACTCCAGAGGGCATACTAAGCTCATGAATGATTCAGGCAGGCACAGGCAAACAGCCCCAACAATGGGACCCATGCAGCAGTTTAATGATCCACTCAACCAGTCCATTTAGAGCAAGGATTTTTGAAACCAGAATCCTATCACCACCACTCCCTACCCCATCATTCTGGTAGGGGGTAGGAGTGGTGGGACAGGGAGAGGTGAGCAGGGTTTCAGAACTTTGGCCAAGAAGAGAATTCTGTGACATTATCACCTTCAGTATTGGTTTTATTACCTATTAATGTTAATAGCCATAATTTAGTGGGTTTTTACTAAGTGCCAGGCACTAAGTGCTTTATATATTATATTCACATCTAGGTCCTCTCCTAATATTTGCAGAGCCTGGGGCAAGAGTATAAATGTGGGCCAGATACCATGCGTCTAAATAGGCAAAAATTCTAAATCAAGTCATTAAGCTGTTAAATAAAATGTGTTTATCTCCTAACTTGATAAATATACTTTCATAATGACCTAGAAGGCCAAGTTCAAATTTAGAATTCTTGGACTGTCTTAGGCTGGGTTCTCTAGAGAAGCAAAATCAGTGAAGCATATAAATATATAGAAAGGGAGATTTATATCAAGAAAGTGGCTCACACGGTTGTAGAGGCTGGAGAGTCTCAAGTCCATGGGTCAGGCTGGAGGCTCCTCCTGACTCACATAGCTGTAGGGGCTGGTGAGCCCAAGATCGGTAGGTCAGAGAGCAGGGCTCTGGCTCACAGGCTATAGAGACCAACGAATCCCAAGATCGGCAGGCAAGATGGTAGGTAAGCTGCTAGCTCCAGTCCCAAGAACCAGAAGTCAGATGAACAGGAGCCAGATGCAGCATCCAGAGTGAGCAAAAGTCCATGAGCCTTTCCAGAAAGTCCACCTTTATTGGATGCAGGCCACACCCCCAAGGAAACTCCCTTTCAACTGATTAACAGATCCCATCATGGAGGTGATCCCATTATATCAGATATCATCATGGAGGATTACATCATTATACGACTGCCAGACTACATCAAAACTGCCAAACCACTGAGAATCATGTCCCAGCCAAGTTGACGCACAAACTTAATAATCATATGGACTCCTCTGGTGTCATGCTGGAATATAGTGGTTCAGGAACAGATGTCCATTCCCTTCCATCCTTTCCCCAGCTCCATTCTCCCTCATGAGGGATCTCATGCACATGTGTGTGGCCACTTCAGCTTACACACCACACAAACAGCTGTCTCTTGTCCACCTTTCTAGCCTGGAGGTGCACACACTGTTGATGCAAACTACCCTTGGGTGAGCTGACCTGTAGAAGAGGTTTATGCAAACCATGGAAACAGGATCAGAATTATTTGTCAGG
>NW_004444458.1:81223-91157 GCF_000243295.1 Trichechus manatus latirostris | reverse complement strand
GCACCTAACAACAACAACAACATGTGTGTGTGAAAGCTGAACAGTGAATAAGGAAGAAGGAAGAAGAATTGATGCCTTTGAATTGTCATGTTGGCAAAGAATATTGAATTTTACCATGGACTACCAGAAGAATAAACAAGTCTGTCTGTCTTGGAAGAAGTACAGCTAGAGTGCTCCGTGCAAGGGAAGATTGTGAGACTTCATCTCAATTACTTTGGACATGCTACCAGGAGGGACAAGTCCCTGTAGAAGGACATTATTCTTGGTAAAGTAGAGGGTCATAGAAAAAGAGGAAGACTCTCAGTGAGATGGATTGCTACAGTGGCTGCAAAAATGAGCTCAAACATAGCAGTCATTGTGAGGATGGCACATAACTGGGCTGTGTTTCGTTCTGTTGTATATAGGGTCACTATGAGTCAGAACTGACTCGAGGACACCTAACAACAACAACAACAGGAAACCAAGCTATTGCCTAGTTTTCATACTGTGGTGGTTTGCATGTTGTAATTGTGCTGGAAGTGGTGCCACTGGTATTTCAAATACCAGCAGGGTCATCCATGCAGGCAGGTTTCAGAATGAGACAGATTAAGAAGTAAGGCCTAGTAATCTATTTCTTAAAAATTAGGCAGTGAAAACCTTATAATTCATTCTGTTGTGCATAATGTCACTATGAGTTGAAACCAACTTGATGGCACCTAACAACCCGTCTATCATTCGGTAATTCTATGGTGGTTTCCATATGGCTATGATGCTGAAAGCTGTACCACTGGCGTTTCAATACAAGCAGGGTCACCCATGTTGGATAGGTTTCAAAAGAGCTTCCAGACTAACATAGATTAGGAAGAAAGAACTGGCAGTCTACTTCAGAAAATTAGTCAGTGAAAGCTTATGGATCACAACAGAATGTTGTCCAACTCACTTGCTTTGGACACATTGTGAGGAGGGATCAGTCACTAGAAGAGAATATCATGCTGGTGAAGTAGCGGGTCACAGAGAACATGGGAGACTCCTGGTGAGATGGATTGGCACAATAGCCACAATGATGGACTTGAGCTTGTCAATGATTTTGAGGATGATGCAGGACTGGGCAATGTTCCCTTCTGTTGTACATAAGATCAACATGAGTAAGAATCGACTCAATGGCAGCTAACCACAACAGTAACCATGTATTATTATTCGTATTTAAGGGCATGTGAAGGAGACTTAAGCAAGGACATTCTTTTTATGACTTTGAAAATCAGTCTCTGGCCTCTCAGGTTAAGACCAGGGGTTCTCCAGTTATGCTTCCTGATTCTAGTTCCTAATGTATGATCTTGGACCATTTTTAAGCCTCAGTTTGCTCATCAATATTATTGAAACAATAAAAAGATCTGCCTGATACTGTCAGGATTAATTGAATAAGATACTGAGTGTAAAGTTCTATGTATAGTTATTGATTAGTAAAATCCTTCACATTCATCATCATGAGATGCTTCCTTATTCTGGGCAAGGTGACTGAGCCTGGTGCCAGCGTATAGCCTGGAAAAATTTGAGGGTTCATTACCAAAGAAAAAAGGAAGTGACTGCACTATGCTATGTGCTATATGTGAGATTTTTTTATTTTTTCGTTAATTTTTACAGTAACACTGTGAACTATTTGTCTTTAATAGATCAAGTATGATCTAATAGCAATTTTGTAGGTTCAAACAAATATATAACTATTGTGCAGGTAAGGGAATAGACAGAGTAGATTTAAATGGCCTCTCCACATTCATGTAAACAGATGGCAGAAGAGGTAGGGGCCACTTTCAGATTTGACTGTTCCAGAACTCATGGTCTTTCTGTGGAACTACGTTGACTCAAAAGCACAATTAATGCCTTTCCTTCAGGTGGTAAACATACAATAAGTTTTTTTGCTGTTGTTGTTCCAGATGCATCTAATATTCAAACTGTAATCCTCAACAAAGAATTGTTGTTTCTGCTGGGTGTCGTCAAGTTGATTCCAATTCACAGCGATCCCATATGACGGAGTAGAACGGTCCCCACAGTTTTTTTGGCTGCAGTCTTTATGGGAGCAGTCACCAGGTCTTTCACCCCAGAGTCGCTGGGTGGGTTTAAACCTCCAACCTTTTAGTTAGCAGTTCAGCACTTAACTGTTGCACCATCTGGGCTGCTTCAACAAATAATGCTTTTTGAGGTTTTTTTTTACCAGTTTAAATTTAATATTCCTACCATTATCTCATTCCTGTTTTTCTAGCCTCAATGCATTTAAGATCAGCACTTTACATTCTCAAGTATATTGTTTGACAGCCTATTGAGCATCTGAAGGAAGGCAGAGAAAAAGTCTGAACTTTGCCTTCCTACATATCTCCTTGTTTGGCAAGAAAGGGAAGCTTTGTTATTTGTTTTCTATGGGCCCTGCTACCATCACAGAACTGTCATCCTTGAGTTCAGTTGGAAGTCGTCAGCCTAAATTATGCAAGTTACTCTACTAAGCATCATATTGTTTGTGAAAAAAATCTCTCACCTTTATGATCTTCTTCATTTCTGCCTAATCGTCTAGGACAAGAATAGCATGCTGTGCCTAAAGGGGGGAATTTTCCATTACTACTGAAAAGATAAATGGTAGGAAGCAAAATGAACCAGCTCATTACAACCTTCAGAAGAAAAAAATGCAAACTTTTTCAGAAATGATATAATAGAGCTGACATTTTTAGTACTCTGCCGTTCAATTGTGGCATTTTATATCAAGTTTTTCATAGTGTTCAATACAAACATTTACAGATGTTTGGAATAATGTATGACACTTGATATTTTTAACTATGTTTTCCCTGTACCTTGAAAAGAAAATCAGCCCCTTTTAACCAACACTGACTACAAGTAAACAGAAAGATTACATTTAAAGAACCATAACACTCATTCATTTGTTTCACTGTAGTTGTATTTTTAATCTGTTTAATAATGGTCTTAACATCACTTGATAAACTGTGAAAATGCCCCAATTTCTAAGAAAGGTTGAAGGCAGGCAGCTCATTTGATGCTTTAAATATCTGATGAGCTGTTAGATGACAGAGCTGAAGGAAAGATCGATTTTTCAGACTCAAATAGAGTCTACAATAATAAGCCAATTTCTTGCTAGTGATTTATTTGGAGAAATGATTTCTAAACATATTTTCATTAGTGGCAATGAACATTCTCAAGGTTTCACATCTTTGGTATCAACTTGATGGGATGCTAATTCACTAATTGAGATGGGTATTTTATGAGTGGCAAAGCATGGTAGTTACAGATCATCAAGTGTGATTCTTACAGTGATAAAATCTACTATTCACATGAAGTATACTCACTTGAAGAATGTATTTGCAAGGGAGGTTGAGTTTGGTTCCACACCAAACTGGGCAGAGAAAATGAATTCACAATTATATCTCTAATTTAATGAAGAATATGTACAAGCTGTTGGCTCAGAGCATGATTTAACTAGCAGAAATTCTTATGCACAATGAAAGAATGACCCAGATATTGAAGGACACTAGCCTTCGCTTCAGGAAATTGAGCAAGGCAAAAAAATGTATCACTGAGACACTGTGAACTAATGCTAAAATAAAAAATAAAACAAAAATATTCCAACTTATAGCAACCCTATAGGACAGAGTAGAACTGCCCCATAGGTGTTCCAAGGAGTGGCTGGTAGATTCGAACTGCTGACCTTTTGTTTAGCAGCCAGACATTTAACCACTGTGCCACTGGGGCTCTCGAGCTAATGCTAGGCCTCATATTACTCAAAGATAACTTGAGAACTGGATTATCAAAATAAAATAAGATAGCTATATCTGTCTATCTATCTATCTACCTATCATCTATCATCTATCAATCTATCTTTCTTTCATAAGAAAAAATGTCTCAACTATGATTATTGTATAGAATTTGAGAATCTAGAGATGGAGAAGACCACAGGATAAGCTTTTGGTTTAATGGATCCAGAACAATTAATTCAAAACTCTGTCCACAACCTGCTACATCTTGCTTAGTTTCCAAAGAATTTTAGAGAAAGGATACTTCAAGAAAATGTACACTCTTCATAGAAAGATCTTTAGACTTAAATTCCGATCTAGTCCGCCATCCTGGTAAGTAGTCCTGCAAAGTGGAGAAAACTAAGTATCCATTTTTACATAGAATCTCTGGTACATTCTGCCCCAGCTGGTACAATAAAAACAAAGAGATCTCTCAAGCAAGAGGTAGTGTATACACAGTGGGAAATAAGAGAAGGAATCAAAAAGAAGATTTATAAACCTTTTCCTGTGTTCTTGTGGTTAAGAGCTATGGAGAACTGCAGTTGCTAACCAAAAGGTCAGCAGTTTGAATCCACCAGCTGCCCCTTGGAAACTCTATGGGGCAGTTCTACTCTGTCCTATAGGGTCGCTATGAGTTTGAATCAACTCGATGGCAAGGGGTTTGGTGTTTTTCTGTTTACTGTGTCCTTGATCTCAGTATTCTTGACTCTTCACTGAGTTTCAGTGATAAGGAACTTACTACTTTCATAGCTGCCCATTCTAACTTTCAATAACTCCCTGCATTCAGTGTATTTCTCTGCATCCATCATCTTTTGGTCATTGATCTCTCTGATTGGACTCTACTGAAAAAGTTAAATTATTCTTTGTTAGGATAGTTCTTCAAGTATCTGCGGAGTGATTTCAGCCAGTTTTTCTCTTCAGGCTAAATATCCTCAGTTTTCTCAACTATCCCACACATAACTTTGTGATGAGTTTTTTGTTGGCTTTTGCTACATTTTTAAAATGTTCAATTCTGATGTTTCAGGATTTTGGTTGTTTAACAAATACTTCATTGTTAATCACATATTTTTTCTATTTGTTGTTAGGTGCCTTTGAGTCCATTTTAACTCACAGCCACCACATGTGACAGAGGAGAACTGCCCCATCAGGTTTTCTAAGCTGTGACTGGAAAATAAAATGGGGCAGATCTACTCTGTCTTATCGGGTTGCTATGAGTTGGAATCTACTCGATGGCACACAATAATAATCTTTATGGGATCAGATTGCCAGGTCTTTCTCCCGCAGAGCTGCTGGGAGGGTTTGAGGCAAAAACTTTTTAGTTAACAGCCAAATGTTTAACCATTGGGCACCTGTGCTCCTTTTTAATCATATCTTTGGGATACAAAATTTATAGCCAAGGATCTACTGACCTGTGCTGCCAAGATATAGTAATAATGCAGAAGAGATGTGCCTTATTGAAAGACTTTAGACAGGTCTTCTTTGTATTTGAAAAAATCATTTTATGATCACACTAAAAATGAAAACAATAATAATAAAAACAATAACATTTTCTGAGCACTTATACTGAGACTGTAGTAAGTAGATTAAAATGTTATAGTACATAAATTTAACTCTAGAAATTCTTTTATCATTCCCATTTTATGGATGAGATGACCAGGATTTAGAAAGATTAAGTACCTTTCAAAAGATCACTCAGTTGTAAGTGACAGAATTGAGCTCAGAACACAAATGTATGTGAATCTTAACTTGGAGTGCATGCAAGCACATACAAGCACACACATGTATTTATTCCGAAATATATATACCTTTCTTAACTACTTTAACCATTGCAAAGGTAGATTGTCTCCATGAGTACTGCCTTCATGTTGGTTAATATCCCTCTGACTCCAGGTTAGCTGTGCTATTATCACAGATCCACATCCTACCACATAAGAGTGAGATAGTGCAGTGTTCACATTGTTTCAAATCTATGTTTCAGATACAATATGAACTGGTTTATCAAATAAATAGTTTTGAATCCAGTTCTTCCACCTATTAGCTCTGTGTCCTTCGAAAGTTTCTTAAAAATCTCTGTGTCTTAGTGCCCTCATCTACAAACAAGGAGGCTTAGGTTTATTAACATAGATTTATAGCCATCATTAAATGAGAAAAAAAAATCTGAAAGCACTTGACACAGACTCAAACACTGTAGTTAGCAGGTACCACCAGATGCCACCATGCCAATTCTGACCCATGGCAACCCCATGTGTGTCAGAGTAGAATGATGCTCCATAGGACTTTCAATCACTTTTTTTTCAGTAGTAAATCACTAGGCCTTTTTTCTGAGGCAATGTGGATGGACTCAAGCCATGAATCTTTCAGTAATCATCACATAATGCCCCTGAATTCCTGTCCACATTTTTGGTAGAATTTCTAACTTTGGCGTTTAGAATAAGTGTGTACTTTAACTTACTTGACTACCTACCTTTGTGTTGAGGGATCCACTGAAGGACTTTCCTCCCTCCAGCCATTCATATTTGCCTGGAGAGCCTGCTGAGGTTCTGCTAGTTGCAAAGCCCATCTCTTCTCTTTCTGGCTTCACCCACAGTCCCAGCTCAACTCAACATGTCATCACCACCTCACGGTGAGTCATTTTGATATGAGTCCCTACTAAGCAGTGAATCTATGACACTCACACCAATATCAGTTACCTGAATGAGGACAAACTTGATAACTACATAAAGGAAAGAGAAGAGTTTAGGTTGACTGAAGGAAATAAGTGAGAAAATAAGAGAGATGAGTAATGTACTGGGAGAATGGGAAGAGTACATAAAACATTCTGGAGAGTATGATTTAAAGAACAAAACAAACAAAGAAAAAAATAGAGACACCTACACTGTTCTTGAATTAAGGAGATGGAGATTAAAATGAGAAAATGAACTTTTGTTTGCTTTAAATCTCAAGGTAACTAGAGACTTAGAACACAGCCAGCTTCACAAAACATCAGAGATAAAAGGGGAGACCAGTTACACACTTCTATTCTTTCCTTTACCTTCTTACTGTTTCTATCTAACACAAACCATACTGTTGTACCAGCTTAGGCTATTATCCAGCTCTCAGCTGGTAGCTGACCCTTTCTTAAGATTTCATGAACTGCTTAAGACTTCTTCAAAAAAATTTAAATCTTTCAAGTGTGTGGCCTGCTTTTTATGGGAAAAAAAAAATCAAGAGAGGACTCTTCTAACTCTGAAATTTTAAAAATGCCTCTCTTGTTATTTTCTACCTCAGTTAGGAGTTTAATTCATTTAAAGTAAACAAAAACAAAGGTACAACAATTGCTCTTCATTCACCTGAAGCAACAGAGGAAGAAGAAGAGTCAGAAATCAGAGAAGGAAGTCAAATGTGTGTCTGATTGCCTCTATGAACAACTGCCTCCTGTACCATGTGAACAGAACTGTATGGTGCCTGGCTACTATTACTGAACATTTGGATCAAAGAGTCTATAGAAGAATCCTGATCAAAAGGGGGTAAAATGTGGAGGAGAATTTCAAATTTTCAATGGAATGTAGACTTTCTGGAGACATTGTGGCTGGATGAACCCCCAAAACTATTGCACTAGGATGATCTTTAAACCTTAAACCAAAACTATCCCCTTAAGTCTTTTTTGAACCAAAATATAGCTTATCTTAATCAGTAAAGTATGTCTGCTTTGAGCTTTGTGCCCTTTTAAATAATTATCTTTGTGAGCTCAAACTAAAAATGGCAATTCAAAAGATTGGTTGGGAAGCTTAAGGAGCAGTGTGTTTAAGATAATGGTAGTGGATTAATTTGGAAAAGGAAAGTGAGAATGGTAGCACAACTTGAAGAATGTAATTAATGTCACTAAATCATACATGTAGAAATTGTCAAAATGGTGTATCTTTGGCTGTGTATACTTTCACCAAATCAATAAATAAACAAATAAATAAAATAAAATAAAAAGTAAACAGAAACTTAAGGAAGCTATTACCTCATTTAATATAATAATTTGGCATACATTCATTGAGCAACTATTACTTGACAGGAGCTAAGATAAGTATTTGATTTAGGACCAGATTCCCCAGATTATCCAATTCAAATAAATTTGCTGTGATCATTATTATGATTTTGGTATTCTCAGACTGCTTTGAAGAAAAGAAGATCATGAAAAATCCTGGAGGAGTCAGGGTCAGAGAAAAAGGCTATGTGGTGATTGAAGTAGAGATTGGAGAGATGGATTTTTAAGATGCAAGAAGAATCCACAATCCAAGGGAAAAAAAGTGACTTCTCAGAAGCTTGAAAGATTAAGGAAATGCATTCTCTTCCTCGACCTTCCAGAAGAAAACAGCCCTAATGATATGTTCAATTTAGCCCAGTGAAACTTATTTCATGTTTCTGATTTCCAAAATTTAAGAGAATAAATGTATGTTATTTTATGCCTCTAAGTTTTTGGTAATTTGTTACAGAAGCAAGAGGAAACTGACACAGACGATGAGATGACAACTCACTCTCTAATAAGATGGTGCTCAGGTACATAAATGCAGATCATCATGGAAAAGGGTTGGAGAGAGAATTATTTCTTGAAATCATTGCTAAAAACATCTCTTCTCATAATAATTATACAGTATTAAAAAGTTTCATACCAGGATGTTTAAAACAATTTAAGTTCGACTCTTACCTTTATATATATATATATATATATATATATATACACACACACACATAGAGAGAGAGAGATTTTTTTTTTCCTTTTTAAAGGACATTTAAAATTAAACACTTTGCCCTTTACCATGCCTCATCAATTTCCTTTGAGGGGAAAAAAAAATCCAGATTTGCAAGATGACAGTAGTCAGAGAATGTGATGGATTTCATTCTCCTTTTGTCTGGTGCTTCTGACTCTAGACCTCAAATATGAATTATAACCACCTCCCAAGAACAGAACTTAAGAAATGAAGGATGGACTAAATTTCAGTGCAAAAATAACACAGATACCTATTTTTGAACATCCCCCCAAAAAGAGCTAGTTGTCATGTAACTCTCTAAGCCAAATCCATCCACAAGTTCCTCATACAAGTCTAGAATTATACTGTGCCATCATGTTAAATTCAGTTTATAAACAAGAATGTATGGAACAGCTAAGGGTAAAGCTGGTTGCTTTCAAAATTGAGAGTTATTCGTGTTGTACTCTATGTTGCAAGGTCGATTTCAAAAGAGAAAACTTCAGTTGGACTCTTCTTCCTCTAACTCCAGCACCATGAAGAGCCACATCATCACATAGAAGTGATACTATTTCCTCTGTTTATATTCTCTTTCCTTCCCACCAGTGATCTCTCCTTGCACCTAGACTGAATCACAAATTCCTTTACTTGTTCAACAAGGCCTCATAGAATCTTGACTCTTCCCATCACACAAACCTCACCTCATGCTCTCTCCATCACCTCCAAAATACCAGATCTGGATAGCCTTGTAGAATGTGCCAAGCTTTCATACAACAACCCTTGTGTTTGCCATTCTACAAGCTTGAAATGCTGTTCTCCTGGGATCTCACATGGCTGGCTCTTTCTCATCTGTCTATCCTTAGCTTAATTTTAGATAAATCATCCCTTGAGTATTTTGAAGTAGGGTCCACCACATTCCTCCATCACGTCACTTCATAGCACTAGTAACAGTTGAGATAAGATGTTGTGTTAATTTGTTTATTCTTAGTCTTCCCCAATAGAACATACGCTCCATGAGATCAAGATTCATGCCTATCCTATCCATGACTGTATCATTGAGGCTACCACAATGCCTGGATCTGAGGAGATAATCAATAACTGTATGGAATGAATGTATGAATAAATGTGGGAAAGACTTCCAAGTACATTCAGAATTTCTTATACACCAAAATTAGATGGTTATTATATTCAGCATACAATATTGATTTGATACAACTTAAACAGTCTTGGTTTCAACTTTCTATAGTGTTGAAAATACAACTTGTGGTGATTTTTAGTGACCTTTGGGACAATGCAAATGCTTCTCCAATGTTCCATCCCACCAAACATCTCTCACATTCAGGAATTTTAGTGTCCTCCAAAATCCTTATTTTATACAGCATGGACCATTTACTTCTCAAGTTAGGAAGAAGGCCTGTAAGTACCGATTATTTTTGCCTGTATGAATGT
>NW_004444458.1:77480-79196 GCF_000243295.1 Trichechus manatus latirostris | reverse complement strand
AGGCTTTTACCTAGTAGGTCATTTTGATAACCTTTGGTATATTTTACCCAAGATTCTGCATTTGCATTTATTTAATTTTGTAGGGGGGAGAGGAGTGAGTGTGGATTGCATAATGGATGATTTAAAAAAAAATTATTGAGCACAATTTAAAGATACCAAAGATGTCTTTTACTAGTATAAAAGTGTATGTGCATGTTTACCAAAAACACTGAAAGAAGATAAATGAACGTGAAGAATTAACCTAAGCATTCCCTGCCTTTTCTTCAGTGCACAATGCACAGAGGAGAGGCAAAAAAGAGCTTTATTATGCATTGACAGTGTTACAAGCCAAACAACTGTCCAGCAGTTTAAAGATGTTTATTTAGTTCTTCCAAGAAATCTATGGTATCATTGTCCATAATTATAGATATTTACATAGAATCTAAGAGAATAAGAATAAATAGAGCATCCAATTAGACTCCAAACCTGTGCAATTCTATAATGTAGTTTGTTCCCTTACTGTCTTAGTTATCTGGTGCTGCTATAACAGAAATACAACAAGTAGATGGCTTTAGCAAGGAGAAATTCATTCTCTCACAGTCTAGAAGGCTAGAAGCTTGAATTCAGCATGCCAGCTCCAGGGGAAGGCTTTCTCTTTCTGTCAGCTCTGGAGGAAGGTCCTTGTAATCAATCCTCCCTGATCAAGGACCATCTCAGTGCAGGGACCCAAGGTCCAAAGGATGCACTATTCTCCTGGCTCTTGTTCCTTGGTAGTATGAGGTCCCCAAGTCTCTCTATTCACTTCTCTTTTTTATATCTAAAAAGATATTGACTTAAGACAAAATCTAATCTTGTAGATTGAGTCCTGCTTCATTAACATAACTGCCACTAATCCCACTTCATTAACATCACATGTTGTTGTTAGGTGCCGTCAAGTTGGTTCTGACTCATAGAGACCCTAAGTACAACATCCTAGAGGTAGAATTTATAACACACAGGAAAATCACATCAGATGACAAAATGAGGGACAATCACATAATACCGGGAAACATGGCCTAGCCACGTTAACAGACGTTTTGGGGGAACACATTTCAATCCATGACATTCCACCCTTTGGCCCCCCCAAAATTCATGTCCTTGCTACATGTAAAACACATTCACCCCATCATATCATAGCGAGAGTCTTAAATCAACTCCAAGTCCAAAATCCAAAAATTCCTCTTCATCTGTGAAATCTAGAATACAAGTTATCTGCTTCCAAAGTACAATGGTGCAACAGGCTGGCACAAGCTAGACATTTCCTTTGCAAACGGGAGAAATTGGAGAGAAAGAAGGGATAAGAGGCACCAAACAAGTCAGCAGAACACATTACATTAGCCGTCAAGTCTTGAAAATAATCCTCTGTTCTCTGAGACCATTTAGACAATGGTCTTACCCTCCAAACTCTAGATATTGGCCACTCTCCATATTCTGCATGGAGCCCCCTTGGCCCTGGGCTTCAGCTCTGGCTTCCAGGCCCCCTGGAATGGCAACAATGCTCCCTAAGCTTTGGAAAACCCCATTCTCCTAGTCCATCCTAGTGGTGACCGCATGCTTTGATCCCCTGGGTGTCATGGCATTGTTCTTTGAGACTGAGGCAGCTCTGTTTCCTGTGTTCTTTGTCTCTTCAGCTTCTGCTTCCTGGTCCCTTGGCTCCTTGGCCCCTTGGACCTCTCCACCTGTGTCTGCCTGGTTGGG
>NW_004444458.1:74208-75303 GCF_000243295.1 Trichechus manatus latirostris | reverse complement strand
TTCCTGCTGACATGAACTGTGCACTGAACATCACAAACCCAAGCAGCACAGACACGGTCTACTGGAACCTGCTCTGCGCTATTCGAGCCCACCCTGTCGGACCTAGTATGTGCCACAAACAACCCATTCCAACAACTTCTCTTCAGCTGGACATGCCCTGATGTACCATACTGGAGTGATTGACCCTGCCCATTGGAGAAGGAGGTGAAAAGTACCATGCCCACAGAAGAGCAAACAAGAAAGAACACACAGCCCACCTGTTCAGACATAACCAAATAAAACAAAAAAGTAGGATGAAACAAACAAATCTACAATGAATAAATGAGCAAAATAACTACAGAATGCCCTGAAGACAGCAGACAATGTCAAAACATACACAAAAACAGAATAGGATGGTTCCAGTAGACATCCAAAATAAAACACCAGATGACTTTCCAGTAGAAGAAAAGACACTAGAACTACCTGATAGGGAATTCAAATCTGTAATACTCACAATTATCCAAGAGTTGAAGCAAAAAGCAGACAAAAATGAGGAAAAAATACACAAATTCATGAAAAAGGTGGACAAATTCAGGGAAAATACAGACAAAAAATGGAAGAATTCAAGAAAATAATGCAGGAACAAAATGTTAAAATGAATTCACAAGTAGAAATCATATAAAAACAACCAATTAGAAATTCAAAAGATAAACAACAATATTTCAGAACTGGACAGTGTCATAGAAGGGCTGAGGTGCAGGTTTGAAATGATGAAAGACAAGATCAGCGAAACTGAAGATTAACACTTGGATATAACCCTGTTTGAGGAAAAATAAGAAAAAATAACAAAGAAAAGTAAAGAAACCCTGAGAATTATGTGGGATACAATCAAAAGCAAAAATGTGTGAGTGACTGGAGTTCCAGAACAGGGGGAGAAAACAGAAAACACTGAGAGGATCATTGAACAATTGCTGACAGAAAATTTCCCCAATATCACGAAAGATGAAAAGCTGACCATACAAGAAGCTCAACGAACCCCATATAGGATAGACCTCAAAAGAAAATCACCAAGGCATATCATAATCAGACTTGGTAAAATCAAAGACAAAGAATACT
>NW_004444458.1:66690-69164 GCF_000243295.1 Trichechus manatus latirostris | reverse complement strand
GTGATGGAACAATTTGGAAAAGGATAGTGAGTATAGCAGCACAACTAGAAGAGTGTAATCGATGTCACTGAATTGTACATGTAGAAATTTTTGAAATGGTCTATCTTTGGCTAGGTATATTTTCGTCAAAAAAAAACAAACAAAAATTCTGCAAGGTTGAGAAGGGAGAGTGTTGACATGTCATGGGGTTGTCAACAATATCATGAAACAATATGTGTACTGCTTGTTTAATGAAAAACTATTCTGTAAACTTTCATCTAAAGTACAATAAAAAAAATATAGATCCAAAAATTCTTAAAAACTTACCATCATGTTGATTTCATTGATATTTAAAAAGGGATAATGTGTATTACCCAAGCAGGGTATATCCCAGGAATGTGAGATTGGTTTAACTTTTGGAAATCAATCAGTGTTATTTACCACATTAACACCACATTATATGGAAGACCACGTAATCATCTGAATAGATACAGAAAAACCATTTGAAAATATATAATCTCTCCTGAATGTTTAACAAGTTTCTCCATTCTCTCTGATTGGAACCTGAATGTTTACAGTCCTATGTTGTTCTTTGTCATGCCTCATGGATTTTTTCTATACTTGCTCTGATTAGTATTCAGTAACAAAAGCAAGGAGACGTCTATGAAGATTTGTTGGGCTTTTTCTCTCCATAATTCCCTTCTCTCCTGTTACGCTGCTTCTACAAATTAGAGCCTGCCCAACCTTCATATTCTGAACTCTTAGCAAGGCCATCATCTCTGCTTGGATTGCTTCAGTAAGCCATGGACCACAAACTGCCTTCAGGCAGAAAGTTGGGGATACTATAGGCCTTGCCTATTTCAGGGATACATCGCTACTGCTTGTTGTCCAATGACTGAAAACAGATGTGTATAGATTGAAATGTGTTCCCTCAAAATAGACATTGAACTCCTAACCCTTGTAACTGTGAATGTGACTCTATTTGGAAATAGTGTACTACAGATTGAACTGTGTGTCCCCAAAATATGTATTGAAGTCCTAGTCACTATACCTGTGACTGTAATCCTATTTGGAAATAGGGGTTTTATTGTGTTATGTTAATGCAATCATGCCAGAGTAGAGCGGGTCCTAAAGCTAATCACATCTGAATTATAAAAATAGTGGAATCAGCACAGAGACACACACAGGGGGAAGATAGCTGCCATGTGAGGATCATCTACAAAGGAAAGCCAAGGGTTGCCAGCAGACACCAGAAACTAGGAGAAGGAAAGAGTCAACATGGCTGAGAAGCTGATTTGGACTTTTAGCTTCCAAAACTGTGAGAAAATAAATTTCTGTTCTTTACATCCAAAAATAATAATAATAATAATCTGTGTTATGCAGATAACACAACCTTGCTTGCTGAAAGTGAAGAGGACTTGAAGCACTTGCTGATGAAGATCAAAGACTACAGCCTTCAGTGTGGATTACACCTCAAGATAAAGAAAACAAAAATTCTCACAACTAGTTCAATAAGCAACATCATGATAAACGGAGAAAATACTGAAGTTGTCATGGATTTCATTTTACTTGTATCCACAATCAACACCTGTGGAAGTAACAGTCAAGGCATCAAATGACATATTGCATTGTGCAAATCTGCTGCAAAAGACCTCTTTAAAGTGTTAAAAAGCATAGATGTCACCTTGAAGACTAAAGTGTGTCTGACCCAAGCCATGGTGTTTTCAATCGCTTCTTATGCATGTGAATGCTGGACAATTAATAAGGAAGATCAAATTAAAATTTACTTCTTTGAATTGTGGTGTTGGTGAAGAATATTGAATATACCATGGACTGCCAAAGAAGGAACAGCTAGAATGCTCCTTAGAAGCAAGAAAGGCGTGACTATGTCTCACATACTTTGGACATGTTATCAGGAGGGGTCAGTCTCTGGAGAAGGACATCGTGCTTGGTAAAGTAGAGGGTCAGTGAAAAAGAGAAAGATCCTCAATGAGTGGCTGCTACAATGGTCTCAAGCATAACAAGGATCACGATGATGGTGCAGGACAGGGCAGTGTTTCATTCTATTTTATGTACGGTAGTTATGAGTTGTAACCGACTCCTTGGCACCTAACAGATAAAACAACACAAGAGGCAAGTGGATATGAGCAGCACAAATGAACTGTAGTGGGTACTCTAGTGCTCTACCCAGACCCTCTTTTCAGGGCCACCCCATCCATCCTGCAACTGCTGGGAAAATAAGCTACTGCTCGATTGCAGCAGTGTCCCTCACTGGCATCATCTCTAGCCCAAAAGTTCAAGGTCACACTCTTTCCATGGGGAAGCACCTGGCCAACGAGTGACTCTGCAGAAATAAAACGATTCAGCCTCCTCATCTCAACTGTCAACACCTTGTAAAATCTGCTGAGACCTCAGCTGAAATGCATTGAAGGTCAGTATTGCACCCTGCCCAGGTTTGCCTTTCTCACTTGCTTTTAAAAATTTCTCCCAAGTGC
>NW_004444458.1:64199-66291 GCF_000243295.1 Trichechus manatus latirostris | reverse complement strand
GTTTTTGTAGCTTATGTTCATTAGTCATTAAGAGACTGGGGATGTTGCTAGTAGTTTTAAATTCTATCCTACATGTGCTTCTACACAAGCTCTATTTATCCCAATAAGAATTGCTTCTCCTTCTTAGGCTACTAGAATTCACTAAAGTTCCTAAGAAAGTGCTAGCCTGGAAATCAGAAAATGCAGTTTGGATCTCAGCTCTGAATCTCCAAGTTTATAAAATATGCATAATGATCCTTGCTTTTCAAGTTTTCGGGTAGAAACATCTTTAAACTATCCCATAGGGTTTCCAAGGAGCATCTGGTGGATTTGAACTGCCGACTCCTTGGTTAGCAGCCAACTTTAAACCACTGGGGTAAAGGGTGTTTCTAAAATGAAACTTGTGCATAATAGACCCTCAATAAATAGTAGGTTTCTTCTCGCTTTTCCAAATACTTTTTATAAGTGTTGTTTAAAAGGCTATGAGGAAGAAAGATTCTAATCACCTCAATCTTTGTAGCTAGATGTTATGCAAAGATACTCCTTGCTGTTGAGTCAATTCTGACTCAGCAACCTTGTGGGACAAAGTAGAACTGCCCCACAGGGTTTCCAAGGCAGTAAATCTTCAAGGAAGCAGAATGCCACATCTTACTCTTATGGAGCGGCTGGTGAAATCAAACCACTCACCTTTTGATTAGCCTCCATGAACTTAACCACTGTGCCACCAGAGCTCCCATTATGCAATGATAGTATATTTAATTTACTTTTGCTTTTTGAATAAATAACACATAATATTTAGTTTGTCTGGTCTAGGGTATTTTACCACTATGCATGTGACTAGTTCCTTAATTTTCTTCTTGAAGATTAGCAAAGATCTCTTGGTAGTACTTATATAATTAAAAAAAAAAAAAATTAAATTAAAAGGATGCATGGGGAGCCAGTAGTTAGTGTGCATCTGAGGTTCATTAAGACCTACTTCTAGAACTCAGTCATCTTTGTCAGCCATGTAAAACATTTTGGTTAAAAAACGTTTGACCCCTTGAGAGAATGGTGCAAACTATAAGTTCAGTTGACCCAGGACACTAATAAAGATGTAAATGAAGAGCTCTCTCTTATCTTAGCAGCGACAGTAGGGGGGAAAAAAAAAAAAAAAAGATTATTTCTACAGGGACTGTTTTTGATGTAGTATTCTATGTCTCATATCCCTGTGCTTTACTATGAAGGCAGATTAAGATAGAGCTAATAATTTCCATTTATGCCATCCATTTTAGAGTCTTCTGCCACTCACCTGGAATATTGCATTGGCTTTGTGTACTGATTCCCCTGCATTCAGTCTCTATGTAATTCAATTCGTTCTACCTCCCATCTGCACAATTGCTAAATTATCTTTCTGTTGTCAAGTTATTTAATTCCTCAAAATCCTTTAATTACTCTACTTTACTATAATTGCAAGTCCAAATTTCCCTCCAAACATAACTACTGTTTATTAAATAAACTTCACACTCTTCCATCTCCATAACTTATACTTTTATTCAGGCTTCTTCTTTGGACACTTCATCCATCTCTTCCATCAAGCTTTCTCTGATTCAGTCCATTGGAAATGCACAAGACTTTGTACCTCTGTGAACCTTATAAAGTTTTGATTTTGGATATACTTACATGTTCTACCTCTAGACCAAGCATTCATTCTCAAAAGGTACAATATCACCTCAAAAGGGGTGAAAATGCTTCATGGAGTGTAACATATCTTATCTATTATAATGATACGTGGCCCTACAAAGCTCGACATTAGCCAATAAAATCTTATCACTTAGTATTTAATTTCTCTCATTAGGGAGTTTTTTTTTTTTTTTTTTTTCTTAACAGGTTGATGAAATGAAAAATTTTAAAAATGAAAAACAAAACAAAACAAACAAACAAAGGTTGAGAAATACTTCTGTAGACCATGGAGATTTCCTCCACAGAGCCCAAGAAATAGATTTAGCACACAATAAGTAACTTAATATCACACACAAGTAAATTTTTTTATTGTACTTTAGATGAAGGTTTACAGAATAAATAGTTTCTCATTAAACAGTCAGTACACATATTGTTTTATGACATTGGTTAACAA
>NW_004444458.1:57386-59072 GCF_000243295.1 Trichechus manatus latirostris | reverse complement strand
ACTACAGCCTTCAGTATGGATTATACCTCAACATAAAGAAAACAAAAATCCTCACAACTGTTCCAATAAGCAACATCGTGAAAAACAGAGAAAATATTGAAGTTATCATGGACTTCATTTTACTTGGATCCACAATCAACACCCATGGAAGCAGCAGTCATGAAATCAAGAGACATATTGCATTGGGCAAATCTGCTTCAAAAGAGCCCTTTAAAGTGTTAAAAATCAAAGATGTCACTTTGAGGACTAAAGCACTCCTGACCTAAGCCATGATATTTTCAATCACCACCTATGCATGAGAAAGCTGGACAATGAATGAGGAAGACCTTAGAAGAGTTGATGCTTTTGAATTATGGTGTTGGCAAAGATATTGCATATACTATGGACTGCCTGAAGAAGGAACAAATTTGTCTTGGAAGAAGTACAACCAGAATAGTCCTTAGAAGCAAGCATGGCGAGACTTCATTTTACGTACTTTGGACATGTTATCAGGAGGGACCAGTCCCTGGAAAAGGACATCAAGGTAGATGGTCAGCAAAAGAGAAGAACACCTTCAAAGAGATGGATTGACACAGTGGCTGCAACAATCAGCTCAAACATAGCAATGATTGTGAGGACGGTGCAGGACAAGATAGTTTTTTGTTTTTTTTCCTGTTGTTCCTAGGGTCGCTATGAGTTGGAATCAACTCTGTGGCACCTAACAACAACAAGAACAATTCATTTAAAATTGTCAGTGTAATTAAAGAGAAATTACAATATTCAAATTAAAGTGCCAGATTGTGTTACATATATTTTTATTCCTATAAAATAATTAGTATGTGCAGTCTGCCCTCTGTATCCCCAGGTTCTGCGTCGGGGATTCAACCAAAAGAAGGTAGAAAATATTCAGGAAAAAAGCAAGACAAAACTTCTTTTTCTTGTCATTATTCCTAAACAATACAGAATAACAACTATTTAAATAACATTTACATTGTATTAGGTATTATAAGTAATCCAGAGATGATTTAAAGTATACAGGAGGATGTGAGTTGGTTGTATGTAAATACTATGCATTTTTATATAAGGGACCACAGCATCAGCAGATTTTGGTGTCACTGGGGTTCCTGGAACCAATCCACCATGGATACCATGGGATGATCAGATATTCCTTTTCACTATCTTTCTGAATTTTTTTTCTTCACAATGTTATCTATAATTTGTTATGATCCACACAGACAAAATATTATTGCATAGTTAATAAAGCATAGGTAAATATCTTTCTGATATTCTTTGCTTTCAGCCAAGATCCATCTGATAACAGCAGTGATATCCCATTTCAAGTCTTATTCTGAATCCATCTTGAATTTCTGGCAGTTCCCTGTGTATGTATTGCTGCAACTTTTTGAATTATATTCAGCAAAATTTTACTTATGTGTGGTATTAATGATATTGTACAATAATTTCTGCAATCTGTTGGGTCACCTTTCTTTAAATGGGCACGAATATGAATCTCTTCTTGTAAGTTGGCCAGGTAGCTGTCGTTCAGATTTTGTGGCATAGACAAGTGAGCCCTTCCAGTGTTGCATCTGTTGTTTGAAACATCTCAGTTGGTATTCTGGCAATTCCTGATGCTTCATTGCTTTCAGCTTGAGAAATATTGTAAATATTAAAGCCTTGGAAAACCTATGAGGCAGTTCTACTCTGTCC
>NW_004444458.1:53401-57286 GCF_000243295.1 Trichechus manatus latirostris | reverse complement strand
AGCAGGTGGGCTGTGTGTTCTTTGTTGCTTGCTCACCTGTGGGCATACTACTTTTTGCCTCCTTTTCCAATTGGCAGGGTCAGTTGCTCAAATATTGTACAGCACGGCAGGTATAGCTGATGAGGAGTTGCTGGAATGGGTTGTTTGTGACACTTTCTACAGCCACCAGGGAGGGTCAGTAATCAGTGCAGGGCAGGTTCTGGTAGGCCATGCCTATGATGCTTGGTGGTCTGATGTTAAGTGCATGGTGCAGGTAGGCAGGATGGAGGGGGGAGACTGTGATGTGTGGAGCTACGATGGGTATGGGAGAGAGGAGAGAGGAACAGGAGCCAAAAACATACAAACAACCAAAAAAGAATGCTAGGGGAGCTTGTTGTTGGAGTGAAGAGATGAGAGACTATGAAATGGAGAAAAATAAAAAGGGGATGAAGAAAAAAAAAGAAAAGAAAAGAATGAATAAATAAAAATTAGAAAGAAAAAAGAACATCAAAGCTCCCAGGGATCCCACAGATCGGAAATGAGACTATGAAATGGAGAAAAATAAAAAGGGGATGAAGAAAAAAAAAGAAAAGAAAAGAATGAATAAATAAAAATTAGAAAGAAAAAAGAACAGTAAAGCTCCCAGGGATCCCACTGGTGCCATATGAGGTCTGTGGAAGTTGTTCCCAGGTGTTGCAGTACAACCTGGCTAGAAGGCATGGAGGAATTCTGTGCCAGGTATTCAGGGGAAAGGAAGAGAAGGAAGGTATAGAGAGACGAGAAATTGAGTAATGAAGAAAGACAAAAAGGGAAGAAGAGGGAAAATTAAACAAAACAAATTTAAAAAAAAATAAGAAAATCCTCCAAAAAAACAGAAAAAAAAATGAAAAAAAATTAAATGCCCTCCGGGATCCCTCTGAGCATCTGTGCAAGCTGACAGGGTAGGTCTCAAGCCATGTAGCACTGACCAGCCGGAACGGGCTCCCAACTCAAGAAAAGGAAATGAAAACAAACAAACAATTCAAAACAAACAAACAAAGGCCCTGAGATCCCACCAGAGTGGCAGCCCAGACAGGGAAGCAGTTCCACACTTGAACGGAGCTCTACAGCTCCTCAGGAAGAAGCAAAGTTGGTGCACGGAACCAGGTAGTTGAGCAAAAGAAGGGGGAGGTGGTGAGAGGTAAGGAAGAAATCAAAAGAAGTGGAAAAAAGCAACACCAGCAGCCAAGAAATGGCACACAGGGAGTTGGCCAGTGCAAGAGGGTGGAATCCAAGCAGCCAGTGCTTCCTGGCCAAGAGACTGTGGCTGTGGGAAGCAGAGGAGGTCGAGTAGGGGTGAAGAAGGGTGGGGGGTGGGAGAGCGTATAGCGCAAATTACCGGTTGTTCTGTCTCCTGCTGGAAGTTCCATGAAGCTGCTTTCTCATACCCCTATTTGCTGGTCTCTGATAAGAGTTCAAGATGGTGGATCCACGCTATGTTAGCTGATAGGAGACCTCTGCATGAACCTCTCCTCACTCTCTGTTCTCTGTCAGTTTTCTCACTCCATTTGGTGCTTGGCTTAGATCTTTATCTTTTCATTTGATGTTTTAGGGTTTCAGGATTGCTGTTTTCTCTATTTGGCTTAGTTTTTCAGATCTTTGCTGTGTAGGGACGGGGTGGTGCTTCTGCCTGGAGCGTCATGTTGCTGGAAGGCACACAAGTAAAATTTTGCCGAAGATAATTCTAAATCGGTTGCAGCAGTACATCCACAGGGAGGTGCCAGAAATTCAGGTCATATTCAGAAGAGGATGGGATGTAGAATGAAGGATATCATTGCTGATGTTAGATAGGTCTTGGCTGAAAGCAAAGAATACCAGAAAGATAGTTACCTGTATTTTACTGACTATGCAAAGTCATTTGACTGTGTGGATCATAACAAATTAACAGATATCATAGCAAAGAATGGGAACTCCAGAGCACTTAATTGTGCTCCTAAAAAACCTGTACGTAGACCAAGAGGCAGTCATTCGAACAGAATGAGGGGATACTGCATGGTTTAAAGTCAAGAAAGGTTTACATCAGGGTTGCAACATTTCACCACACTTATTCAATCTGTGTTCTGAACAAATAATGTGAGAAGCTGCACTATATGAAGAACATGGCATCATGACTAGAGGAAGACTCTTTAATAACTTATGATATGTAGATGAGACAATCTTACTTGCTGAAAGTGAAAAGAACTTGAAATAATTACTGATGAAGATCAAAGACTACAGCCTTCAGTATGGATTATACCTCAACATAAAGAAAACAAAAATCCTCACAACTGTTCCAGTAAGCCACATCGTGATAAACAGAGAAAATATTGAAGTTGTCATGGACTTCATTTTACTTGGATCCACAATCAACACCCATGGAAGCAGCAGTCATGAAATCAAGAGACATATTGCATTGGGCAAATCTGTTTCAAAAGAGCCCTTTAAAGTATTAAAAAGCAAAGATGTCACTTTGAAGACTAAAGCACTCCTGACGTAAGCCATGATATTTTCAATCACCACATATGCATGGGAAAGCTGGACAATGAATGAGGAAGACCTTAGAAGAGTTGATGCTTTTGAATTATGGTGTTGGCAAAGATATTGCATATACTATGGACTGCCTGAAGAAGGAACACATTTGTCTTGGAAGAAGTACAACCAGAATAGTCCTTAGAAGCAAGCATGGCGAGACTTCATTTTACGTACTTTGGACATGTTATCAGGAAGGACCAGTCCCTGGAGAAGGACATCAAGGTAGACGGTCAGCAAAAAAGAGGAACACCTTCAAAGAGATGGATTGACACAGTGGCTGCAACAATCAGCTCAAACATAGCAATGATTGTGAGGATGGTGCAGGACAAGATGATTTTTTTTTTTTTTTCTGTTGTACCTAGCGTCGCTATGAGTTGGAATTGATTCTGTGGCACCTAACAACAAGAATAATTCATTTAAAATTGTCAGTGTAATTAAAGAGAAATTACGATATTCAAATTAAAGTGCCAGATTGTGTTACATATATTTTTATTCCTATAAAATAATTAGTGTGTGCAGTCTCCCCTCCATATCCCCAGGTTCTGCATCGGGGATTCAACCAAAAGAAGATAGAAACTATTCAGTAAAAAAGCAAGACAAAACTTTTTTTTTCTTGTCATTATTCCTAAACAATACAGAATAACAACTATTTACATAACATTTACATTGTATTAGGTATTATAAGTAATCCAGAGATGATTTAAAGTATACAGGAGGATGTGAGTTGGTTGTATGTAAATACTATGCATTTTTATATAAGGGACCTCAGCATCAGCAGATTTTGGTGTCAATGGTGTTTCTAGAACCAATCCACCATGGATACCAAGGGATGATCAGATATTCCTTTTCACTATCTTTCTGAATTTTTTTTCTTCACAATGTTATCTATAATTTGTTATGATCCACACAGAGAAAATATTATTGCATAGTCAATAAAGCGTAGGTAAATATCTTTCTGATATTCTTTGCTTTCAGCCAAGATCCATCTGATAACAGCAGTGATATCCCATTTCACATCTTCTTCTGAATCCATCTTGAATTTCTGGCAGTTCCCTGTGTATGTATTGCTGCAACTTTTTGAATTATATTCAGCGAAATTTTACTTATGTGTGGTATTAATGATATTGTACAATAATTTCTGCAATCTTTTGGGTCACCTTTCTTTAAATGGGCGCGAATATGGATCTCTTTTTGTAAGTTGGCCAGGTAGCTGTCTTTCAAATTTTGTGGCATAGACAAGTGAGCCCTTCCAGTGTTGCATCTGTTGTTTGAAACATCTCAGTTGGTATTCTGGCAATTCCTGATGCTTCATTGCTTTCAGCTTGAGAAATATTGTAAATATTAAAGCCTTGGAAA
>NW_004444458.1:48117-53301 GCF_000243295.1 Trichechus manatus latirostris | reverse complement strand
GAAGAGAAGAAGGCCGACAGAGAGAAAAAGCCTTCCCCTGGAGCTGATGCCCTGAATTTGGACTTTTAGCCTACTTTGACTGTGAGGAAATAAACTTCTCTTTGTTAAAGCCATCCACTTGTGGTATTTCTGTTGGAGCAGCACTAGGTGACTAAGACAGTCCTCAAAGTGACGTCTTTGCTTTTTAACACTTTGAAGAGGTCTTTTGTGGCAGATTTTCCCAACGTAATATGTTACTTGATTTTCAGACTGTTGCACTCATGGATGTCAATTGTGGATCCAAGTAAAATGAAATTCTTGACAATGTCAATCTTTTCTCCATTTACCGTGATGCTGGGTATCGGTCCAGTTGTAAGAATCTTTGTTTTCATTGAAAGATGTCCCAAATCTTCAACTTTTCCAAACAGATGTACCATTCCATCATCTCTAACATCAACTCATGAACTACTTCCCCTCCCCTCAGTACTCTTCTTCCAGTCTTTGGATTCCATAATTCTCTGCAAAGTCTCACAGAACTCTTGAACCATACTTATAGTTAAGTGGTTTATTAGGGAAATAACAGGTTACAATTCAATAACAAGACAGCTTCTTCTCAGCTGTGCCCACAGGCAGGCCTCTTTTTGACCCTTGGCCCCTCAGCACCTTGGCCTGGCCTCTGTCCTACACGGGCAATTGTTACAAATCTCTTTAGCTCCACCAGTAAGTCCACCAGTAAACCTCAGCTTGAAGGTGCACAACTCTTTCTCATTCTGTGAGTGGGTGAGCCTAGCTCTGCCAAGTGCTCAGAGGCACACCATTCCACCTGCAAGCCTCCTGCCTGAAAGTGCTTAGCTCTCTTGATCCATTGGTCAGCACATCTACCATAACTGCCTTGCTCAGTGGGCTGGGAATCCCACCGCAGGATATCTTGTTGGTCTCCTCCTTCTTTCTGTGGCCACCATTTCTCTGCCGCTACTTCTTGCCCATTTGCTCCATCTCCATTGTTACATCTCTCTCTGTATCCTAGGTCTAGGAGGTTCTCAGCACAGGGACCTCAGGTCCAAAAGATACATTTCATTCCCAGCTCTTCTTTATTGGTTGTAGTGAGGTTCCCTATCTGTTCTGGGATTAGCTGTCTTTTAAGCCTAGCAGGATGGCAAAACTGATCAGTCCCCTCAATATGGTTTTATACACCTTACGTGCATGAAACCACATCCGCAGAGGTGCCATGAACCTTGTTTGCATTATTAGCAGGATGTCAAGTCTCCTTGTTGGGCACATGCACCTTATTTGCATAGACCCACACAATCATTCTGTAGGAGTCACAGACCATGGTGAGAAAGACTGTAAAATCCAAGTCATTGCACCACAGCTTCCTATGCAATGATGTGACTAAACGCTACAGCCTTCAGTATGGATGACACCTGGATGTGAAGAAAACAAAAACCTTCACAACTGAACCTGTAAACAATATATGATACGTTTGATAAATTACGATAAACGAAGAAGAAATAAAAGTTGTTAATTATTTCATTCTACTTGGATCAACTCCCACGTGTCTGTCAGTTTGGCATACTGTGGGGGCTTGTGTGTTATTGTGATGCTTGAATCTATGCCACCAGTATTCAGATACCAGCAGGGTTACCTATGGTGGACAGGTTTCAGCTGAGCTTCCAGACTAAGGCAGACTAGGAAGAAGACCTGGCAGTCTACTTCTGAAAAGAATTAGCCAGTGAAAACCTTATGAATAGCAGCAGGACATTGTCTGATATAGTGCCAGGAGATGAGCCTCCCAGGTTGGAAGGCACTCAAAAGATGACTCGGGAACAGCTGCCTCCTCAAAGTAAAGTCAACCTTAGTAACGTGGATGGAGTCAAGCTTTTGAGATAGTCATTTGCTGACGTGGAATGACTCAAAATGAGAAGAAGCAGCTGCAAACACCTATTAATAATCTTAACTTGGAATGTACAAAGTGTAAATCTAGGAAAACTGGAAATCGTCAACAATTATATGGAACACATAACCATCGATTTCCTAGGCATTAGTGAGCTGAAATGGACTGGTATTGGTCATTTTGAATCAGAAGATCATGTGGTCTACTATGCCTGAAATGACAACTTAAAGAGGAATGACATTACATTCATCATCAAAAAGAACATTTCAAGATCTATCCTGAAGCACAATGCTGTCAGTGACAGGATAATATCCATATGCCTACAAGTAAGACCAGTTAATATGATTATTATTCAAGTTTACACACCAACCACTAAGGCCACAGATGAAGAGACTGAAGATTTTTACCAGCTTCTGCAGTCTGAAATTGATTGAACGTGCAATCAGGATGTATTGATAATTACTGGTGATTGGAACGCAAAAGTTAGAAACAAAGAAGAAGGATCTGTAGTTGGAAAATATGACCTTGGTGATAGAAATGATTCGAGAGATTCCACGATAGAATTTTGGGGTACCAACGACTTATTCATTGCAAATACTTTTTTTCACCAACATAAATGATGACTATACACATTGACTTCGTCAGATGGAAATACACAGGAATCAAATCAACTGCATCTGTGGAAAGAGATGATGGAAAAGCTCAATATCATCAGTCAGAACAAGGCCAGGAGCTGACTGCAGAATAGACCACCAATTGTTTCTATGCAAGTTCAAGTTGAAACTGAAGAAAATTAGAACAAGTCTACGAGAGCCAAAGTATGACCTTGATTATATCCCACCTGAATTTAGAGACCATCTCAAGAATAGATTTGATGTGTTGAACACTAACAACTGAAGACCAGAGAAGCTGTGGAATGACATCAAGGACATCCTATATGAAGAAAGCAAGAGGTCATTAAAAAGACAGGAAAGAAAGAAAGGACCAAAATGGATGTCAGAAGACACTCTGAAATTTGCTCTTGAACATCGAGTAGCTAAAGCAAAAGGAAGAAATGATGAAGTAAAAGAACTGAACAGATTTAAAAGGGCTGCTGGAGGAGACAAAGTTTTATAATGACATGTGCAAAGAGCTGGAGATAGAAAACTATAGGGAAGAACACACTGGGCATTTCTCATACTGAAAGAATCAGAGAAAAAATTAAAGCCTGGAGTTGCAATAGTGAAGGATTTTATGAGGAAAATAGTAAATGACGCAGGAAGCATCAAAAGAAGATGGAAGGAGTACACAGAGTCATTATACCAAAAAGAATTGATGGACTTTCAGCCATTTCAAGAGGTAGCATATGATCAGGAAACTGATGGTACTGAAGGAAGAAGTCCAAGCTGCACTGAAGGCATTGGCAAAAAGCAAGACCCCAGGAATTGACAGAATATTAATTGAGATGTTTCAACAAACAGATGCAGCTCCAGAAGTGCTCACTGGTCTCTGCCAAGAAATTTGGAAGACAGCTACCTGGCCAACTGACTGGAAAAAATCCATATTTATGCCTATTCCCAAGAAAGGTGATCTAACAGAATGAAGAAATTATCTAACAATATCATTAATATCACATGCAAGTAAAATTTTGCTGAAGATCATTCAAAAGCAGCTGCAGCAGTATGGCAACAGGGAACTTCCAGAAATTCAGTCCAGATTCAGAAGAGGACGTGGAACCAGCATTATCATTGCTGAAGTCAGATGGATGTTATCTAAAAGCAGAGAATACCAGAAAGATGTCTACTTGTGTTTTATTGACTGTGCAAAGGCATTTGACTGTGTGGATCATAACAAATTATGCATAACACTGGGAAGAATGGGAATTCCAGAACACTTAATTGTGCTCATGAGGAACCTGTACATAGACCAACAGGCAGTCATTCTGAGAGAATAAGGGGATACTGCATGGTTTAACGTCAGGAAAGGTGTGCATCAGGGTTGCATTCTTTCACCATACCTATTAAATCTGTATGCTGAGCAAATAATCTGAGAAGCTGAACTGCATGAAGGAGAATGGGGCATCAGGATTGGAGGAAGACTCGTTAACAACCTGCATTATGCAGATGATAGAACCTTGCTTGCTGAAAGTGAAGAGGACTTGAAGCACTTACTGATGAATATTAAAGACCACAGTCTTCAGTATGGATTACACCACAACATAAAGAAAACAAAAAATCATCACAACTGGACCAACAAGCAACATCAGGATAAACGAAGAAAAGATTCAAGTTGTCAAGTATTTCCTTTTACTTGGTTCCACAACCAACAACAATGGAAGTTGGCAGCCAAGAAATCAAAAAGATGCACTGCAGTGGGCAAATCTGCTGCAAAAGACCTCTTTAAAGTGTTGAAAAGCAAAGATGTCACCTTGAAGACTAAGGTGCACCCGACCAAGCCATGGTATTTTTCAATCACATCATATATATACAAAAGCTGGATAATGAATAAGGAAGACCAAAGGAGAATTGATGCATTTGAATTATGGTGTTGGCAAATAATATTGAATATACCATGGACTGCCAAAAGAAGGAACAAGTCTGCCTTGGAGAACGTACAACCAGAATGCTCCTTAGAAGGCAGGGTAGAGAGAGTACGTCTTACATACTTTGGACATGTTGTCAGGAGGGATCAGTCCCTGGAGAAAAACATCATGCTTGGTAAAGTACAGGGTCAGTGAAAAAGAGGAGGACCCTCAATGAGATGGATTGACACAGTGGCTACAACAATGGGCTCAAGCATACTGATTGTGAGCATGGTGCAGGACTGGGCAGTCTTTCACTCCGTGGTGCATAGGAAGCAACTGGAAGGCACCTAACAACAACAACGATAACAACAACTTGGATCGAATATCAATGCCCATGGAAGAAGCAATCAAGAAATCAAACGGCTTATTGCTTTGGGAAAATCTGCTTGAAAAGAACTCTTTAAAGTGTTAAAAAGCAAAAGATGTCATTTGATGATTATGGTGAGCGTGACCCAAGTCATGGTCTATAAAAATTGTGGTGGAGACATCTGACCTCCTCTAACTTCATGAGAGGGGAAAAGAATCAAGATCAACAACCCAAGGCTAATTCCTGTTAGGTGGAGGTCAGACATACCTTCTCTCTCCAATCTTTTCACCGATTCTGACACAACACACCCTACTTCTTAGCTGGGTTTGATAATTCATTGCAATGTCCATACAGAACTCACAGCCCAGACTCACAGTTATGGGGTTTATTAAGGAAGTAACAAGTTACAATTCAGGATCAGGAAAGACTCAGAATACAGTT
>NW_004444458.1:41092-48017 GCF_000243295.1 Trichechus manatus latirostris | reverse complement strand
GCCTGCACCAAGAGATAAAAGGAAAGGGAAGCAAGCAGAGAGTGGGCTCATACCATCAGGAAAGCAGTGCTGGGAGCAGAGCGCGTCCTTTGGACCTGGGTCCCTGCACAGAGAAGCTCCCAGTCTGAGGGAACACAGAAGAGAAGAAGGCCGACAGAGAGAAAAAGCCTTCCCCTGGAGCTGATGCCCTGAATTTGGACTTATAGCCTACTTTGACTGTGAGGAAATAAACTTCTCTTTGTTAAAGCCATCCACTTGTGGTATTTCTGTTGGAGCAGCACTAGGTGACTAAGACAGTTCTCGAAGTGACATCTTTGCTTTTTAATACTTTGAAGAGGTCTTTTGTGGCAGATTTGCCCAACGCAATATGTTACTTGATTTTCAGACTGTTGCGCTCATGGATGTCAATTGTGGATCCAAGTAAAATGAAATTCTTGACAATGTCAATCTTTTCTCCATTTACCATGATGCTGGTTATCGGTCCAGTTGTAAGAATCTTTGTTTTCATTGAAAGATGTCCCAAATGTTCAACTTTTCCAAACAGATGTACCATTCCATCATCTCTAACATCAACTCATGAACTACTTCCCCTCCCCTCAGTACTCTTCCTCCTGTCTTTGGATTCCATAATTCTCTGCAAAGTCTCACAGAACTCATGAACCATACTTATAGTTAAGTGGCTTATTAGGGAAATAACAGGTTACAATTCAATATCAAGACAGCTTCTTCTCGGCTGTGCCCACAGGCAGGCCTCTTTTTGACCCTTGGCCCCTCAGCCCCTTGGCCTGGCCTCTGTCCTACACAGCAATTGTTACAAATCTCTTTAGCTCCACCAGTAAGTCCACCAGTAAACCTTAGCTTGAAGGTGCACAGCTCTTTCTCATTCTGTGGGTGGGCGAGCCTAGCTCTGCCAAGTGTTCACAGGCACACCATTCCACCTGCAAGCCTCCTGCCTGAAAGTGCTTAGCTCTCTTGATGCATTGGTCAGTACATCTACCATAACTGCCTTGCTCAGTGGGCTGGGAATCCCACCGCAGGATGTCTTGTTGGTCTCCTCCTTCTTTCAGCGGCCACCATTTCTCTGCTGTTACTTCTTGCCCATTTGCTCCATCTCCATTGTTACATCTCTCTCTGTATCCTAGGTCTAGGAGGTTCTCAGCACAGGGACCCCAGGTCCAAAAGACACATTTCATTCCCAGCTCTTCTTTATTGGTTGTAGTGAGGTTCCCTATCTGTTCTGGGATTAGCTGTCTTTTAAGCCTAGCAGGATGGCAAAACTGATCAGTCCGCTCAATATGGTTTTATGCACCTTACGTGCATGAACCACATCCACAGAGGTGCCATGAACCTTGTTTGCATTATTAGCAGGATGTCAAGTCTCCTTGTTGGGCACATGCACCTTATTTGCATAGACCCACACAATCATTCTGTAGGAGTCACAGACCATGGTGAGAAAGACTGTAAAATCCAAGTCATTGCACCACAGCTTCCTATGCAATGATGTGACTAAACGCTACAGCCTTCAGTATGGTTGACACCTGGATGTGAAGAAAACAAAAACCTTCACAACTGAACCTGTAAACAATATATGATACGTTTGATAAATTACGATAAATGAAGAAGAAATAAAAGTTGTTAATTATTTCATTCTACTTGGATCAACTCCCACGTGTCTGTCAGTTTGTCATACTGTGGGGGCTTGTGTGTTGTTGTGATGCTTGAATCTATGCCACCAGTATTCAGATACCAGCAGGGTTACCTATGGTGGACAGGTTTCAGCTGAGCTTCCAGACTAAGGCACACTAAGAAGAAGACCTGGCAGTCTACTTCCGAAAAGAATTAGCCAGTGAAAACCTTACGAATAGCAGCAGGACATTGTCTGATATAGTGCCAGAAGATGAGCCTCCCAGGTTGGAAGACACTCAAAAGATGACTCGGGAACAGCTGCCTCCTCAAAGTAAAGTCAACCTTAACAACGTGGATGGAGTCAAGCTTTTGAGATAGTCATTTGCTGACGCAGAATGACTCAAAATGAGAAGAAGCAGCTGCAAACACCTATTAATAATCTTAACTTGGAATGTACGAAGTGTAAATCTAGGAAAACTGGAAATCGTCAAAAATTATATGGAACACATAACCATCAATTTCCTAGGCATTAGTGAGCTGAAATGGACTGGTATTGGTCATTTTGAATTGGAAAATCATGTGGTCTACTATGCCTGAAATGACAACTTAAAGAGGAATGGCATTACATTCATCATCAAAAAGAACATTTCAAGATCTATCCTGAAGCATAATGCTGTCAGTGACAGGATAATATCCATACGCCTACAAGTAAGACCAGTTAATATGATTATTATTCAAGTTTACACACCAACCACTAAGGCCACAGATGAAGAGACTGAAGATTTTTACCAGCTTCTGCAGTCTGAAATTGATTGAACATGAAATCAGGATGTATTGATAATTACTGGTGATTGGAACGCAAAAGTTAGAAACAAAGAAGAAGGATCTGTAGTTGGAAAATACGACCTTGGTGATAGAAATGATTCAAGAGATTCCACGATAGAATTTTGCGGGACCAACGACTTATTCATTGCAAACACTTTTTTTCACCAACATAAATGATGACTATACACATTGACTTCGTCAGATGGAAATACACAGGAATCAAATCAACTGCATCTGTGGAAAGAGATGATGGAAAAGCTCAATATCATCAGTCAGAACAAGGCCAGGAGCTGACTGCAGAATAGACCACCAATTGTTTCTATGCAAGTTCAAGTTGAAACTGAAGAAAATTAGAACAAGTCCACGAGAGCCAAAGTATGACCTTGATGATATCCCACCTGAATTTAGAGACCATCTCAAGAATAAATTTGATGTGTTGAACACTAACAACTGAAGACCAGAGAAGCTGTGGAATGACATCAAGGACATCCTATATGAAGAAAGCAAGAGGTCATTAAAAAAACAGGAAAGAAAGAAAGGACCAAAATGGATGTCAGAAGACACTCTGAAATTTGCTCTTGAACATCGAGTAGCTAAAGCAAAAGGAAGAAATGATGAAGTAAAAGAACTGAACAGATTTAAAAGGGCTGCTGGAGGAGACAAAGTTTTATAATGACATGTGCAAAGAGCTGGAGATAGAAAACTATAGGGAAGAACACGCTGGGCATTTCTCATACTGAAAGAATCAGAGAAAAAATTAAAGCCTGGAGTTGCAATAGTGAAGGATTTTACGAGGAAAATAGTGAATGACACAGGAAGCATCAAAAGAAGATGGAAGGAATACACAGAGTCATTATACCAAAAAGAATTGATAGACTTTCAGCCATTTCAAGAGGTAGCATATGATCAGGAACTGATGGTACTGAAGGAAGAAGTCCAAGCTGCACTGAAGGCATTGGCAAAAAGCAAGGCCACAGGAATTGACAGAATATTAATTGAGATGTTTCAACAAACAGATGCAGCTCTAGAAGTGCTCACTGGTCTCTGCCAAGAAATTTGGAAGACAGCTACCTGGCCAACTGACTGGAAAAAATCCGTATTTATGCCTATTCCCAAGAAAGGTGATCTAACAGAATGAAGAAATTATCTAACAATATCATTAACATCACATGCAAGTAAAATTTGCTGAAGATCATTCAAAAGCAGCTGCAGCAGTATGGCAACAGGGAACTTCCAGAAATTCAGTCCAGATTCAGAAGAGGACGTGGAACCAGCGTTATCATTGCTGAAGTCAGATGGATGTTATCTGAAAGCAGAGAATACCAGAAGGATGTCTACTTGTGTTTTATTGACTATGCAAAGGCATTCGACTGTGTGGATCATAACAAATTATGGATAACACTGGGAAGAATGGGAATTCCAGAATACTTAATCGTGCTCATGAGGAACCTGTACATAGACCAACAGGCAGTCGTTCTGAGAGAATAAGGGGATACTGCATGGTTTAACGTCAGGAAAGGTGTGCATCAGGGTTGCATTCTTTCACCATACCTATTAAATCTGTATGCTGAGCAAATAATCTGAGAAGCTGAACCACATGAAGGAGAACGGGGCATCAGGATTGGAGGAAGACTCATTAACAACCTGCGTTATGCAGATGATAGAACCTTGCTTGCTGAAAATGAAGAGGACTTGAAGCACTTACTGATGAATATCAAAGACCATAGTCTTCAGTATGGATTACACCACAACATAAAGAAAACAAAAAATCATTACAACTGGACCAACATGCAACATCAGGATAAATGGAGAAAAGATTCAAGTTGTCAAGTATTTCCTTTTACTTGGATCCACAACCAACAACCATGGAAGTTGCCAGCCAAGAAATCAAAAAGATTCATTGCAGTGGGCAAATCTGCTGCAAAAGACCTCTTTAAAGTGTTGAAAAGCAAAAATGTCACCTTGAAGACTAAGGTGCACCTGCCCAAGCCATGGTATTTTCAATCACATCATATATATATGAAAGCTGGATAATGAATAAGGAAGACCAAAGGAGAATGGATGCATTTGAATTATGGTGTTGGCAAATAATATTGAATATACCATGGACTGCCAAAAGAAGAAACAAGTCTGCCTTGGAGAACGTACAATCAGAATGCTCCTTAGAAGGCAAAGTAGCGAGAGTACGTCTTACATACTTTGGACATGTTGTCAGGAGGGATCAGTCCCTGGAGAAATACATCATGCTTGGTAAAGTACAGGGTCAGTGAAAAAGAGGAGGACCCTCAGTGAGATGGATTGACACTGTGGCTACAACAATGGGCTCAAGCATACTGATTGTCAGCATGGTGCAGGACTGGGCAGTCTTTCACTCCGTGGTGCATAGGAAGCAACTGGAAGGCACCTAACAACAACAACGATAACAACTTGGATCGAATATCAATGCCCATGGAAGCAGCAATCAATAAATCAAATGGCTTATTGCTTTGGGCAAATCTGCTTGAAAAGAACTCTTCAAAGTGTTAAAAAGCAAAAGATGTCATTTGGGTGACTATGGTGAGCCTGACCCAAGTCATGGTCTATAAAAAGTGTGGTGGAGACATCTGACCTCCTCTAACTTCATGAGAGGGAAAGAGAATCAGGATCAACAACCCAAGGCTAATTCCTATTAGGTGGAGGTCAGACATACCTTCTCTCTCCAATCTTTTCACCAATTCTGACACAAGTCATCCCTCCTACAACACACCTTACTTCTTAGCTGGGTTTGATAATTCATTGCAATGTCCATACAGAACTCACAGCCCAGACTCACAGTTATGGGGTTTATTAGGGAAGTAACAAGTTACAATTCAGGATCAGGAAAGACTCAGAATACAGTTCTTCGATCAGGACAGCTTCTTCTCTGTCATGCCTGAAGGCAGGCTTCTCTCTGGCCCTCCACCTCTAGGCCCCTAAACCCCTCTGCCTAGTCTCTGTACTGCTTGCGCAAGTGTCACAAAGCTCTTTAGCTCTAATGATAAGTTCTCAGGAATACCCCACTCTGCTTGGAAGACTCCTGCCTGAAGACACTCAGCTCTACCATTCTATAGGTCAGTCCACCCACTGTAGGCACCTTGCTCCTTAGGCCAAGGAACCTGAAATCATCTAGCACTGGTCTCTTGGTTCTGCTGTCACTATTTTTCTGCCCCTGCTTTTCTCTCTCTTGAGCTATCTCCAGTATTACAGCTCTCTCTCTGTCTCTCTGTCTCCTGGGTCTAGGAGGTTCTCAGCTCAGAGATCCTGGGTCCAAAGGATACAATCTGCTCCTTATTCTTTTTTGGTTGTAGTGAGGTCCCCTGTCTGCTCTGGGAAAAAGAATTTATTTATAAATCTTGCCTTCTCTGCTGCAGAGTAGAAAGATATCTTAATTCAATGACAATTGAGTGTTTCTTCATTTTAAATACTGAGCAGCTTTTCCTGTGACAAAAATCTCTCTTCCTTTTTTTGCATATATATTAATTGTGTTCACACTTCCATAAATTGAGAACTCAAGACCATTTTTTTGTTATTGCTTAAAACAGTATAATATCACTCATCTACAAGTTATCCAACAACTCCTGAAAGTTTAATTAAATTTTTATTCTTCTTGCTTCGAAAGAAATTGAATTTGTCTTAGATTGTATATATATATATATATATATAAACTTGACCCTGAAATTATCATATCAAGGAATATAATGCAATTTTTAATGAGCTATTATAGAAAATCAAATAGACAAACTATGACAATGATTGTAAAATACAATTTATAGTACTGCCCTTAATTTTCAAACTAATAAGACTTCTGAAAAGTTTGGTGCTGTGTTAGAAGAGAGATGATTAAACACCTGATGGAATATATACGTATAGACATATAAAGTCCCCACTCTTCAAGGATATTTGAACCAACAATGCTAAACACATCTTTTACTCTATTTTTTTAATATATGTAACTCATCACACTATTTTTTTTTTTTGCTGAATTATGCATTTTTATATGCACTCCATTGTCAGCTCTTTCTTCCTTCTTCCCACCTGTTGTGGTTTGGATTGTGCCCCCTCAAAATATGTGTTGTAAATCTTAACCCTGATAACTGTGGTTATAATCTCATTTGGGAATGAGTTTTCTTTGCTATGTTAACGAGGCAGTATTAGTGGAGGATTAGTGGTTAGTATCTTAAATCAATCTCTTTTGAGATATAAAAGAGATCAAACAAGTAGAGATAGGGGAAAGGAGATGCCAATCCACGTGAAGAATGCCCAGAAGGAGAATCTCAGCAGAGATGAAGACCCTCCTCCAGAGCCAGCAGAGAATGAAAGACTTCCCCTAGAGCTAATGCCCTTCATTGGGACTTCTAGCCTCCTAACCTTGAGAAAATAAATTTCTGTTTGTTAAAGCCACCCATTTGTGGTATTTCTGTTATAGCAGCACTAGAAAACTAAGAAAATATCCTTG
>NW_004444458.1:38585-40079 GCF_000243295.1 Trichechus manatus latirostris | reverse complement strand
GGGATTTGAAAAACTTGAGGAGGTGCAGAATTTCTGTGATGAGAGTCCAGGAGTATGTGAACAGTGATAGCAGAAAACCATGAATAGAGACTGGGGCCTTGTAATTGTGGTTTGGTGATAGTGTCCTTACTAATGGTGTAAGATCCAGGCATGTGATGATGGAAGTAAGAGGCTGAAGGGGCATGAAGGAAAAGATTGTTGGAAGAAAGAAGGAATTGAGAGGCCAAGTAATGCATGAGTTACCGATCTTTATATTGACATCTCTATTAACTATGATGAAAACAATGGAGAAGAAGATTATGGACCCATAAGCCAAGGTCTCCAACAAATGAAGGGAATTGACTCTGAGCTTCATACATGACAGCATCTAGAGAGTGAAGCTATGGATAGAGTTAAATGGGATGTACTTAAAAAGAGCTGGGGTGAGGTGGGCAGGAAAGCAGGAGGAATATTTAGGGTGCGATAGTTTATAGGCAAATCTGTCTTGAAAGAAATACAGCCAGAATGCTCCTTAGAAGTGAGGATGGTGAGACTTCATCTGACATACCTTGGACACGTTATCAGGAGGGATCAGTCCCTGGAGAAGGACATCATGCTTGGTAAAAGTATGTCAGCAAAAAAAGAGGAAGACCGTCAATGAGATGCATTGACACAATGGCTGCAACAATGGATTCAAACACAGCAATGATTGTGAGGATGCACAGGATCAGGCAATGTTTCCTTCTGTGGTACATAGGGTCACTATGAATCGGAACTGACTCAATGGCACCTAATAACAACAACAGTCTATAGTTATTGGAGTATAAAAGCATACCTGAAAAGGGTCATGATGCCAACTAGGAACAATAATTCTGCCACAGGGTTCATTGTGGTGGTATGGCATAAAGCCAGGGATAGGTGACATCAAAAATATTCAGTGTCCAGGCAACTGCAGATGACAATAGGAGTTATAAGGAGGGAAATTCTAAGTGTTTGAAGCCCTTGTCTTGGCAGGGTTAGGAGGCTCAGCACTACTTCCTACAGGACAATATTTTCATGGTGCTTGAGTAGATTATACAGGAGCAGGAAAGCTATCGGAATCCAGGTTGTTCCAAACCCAACCCCATTCTATGCTTACGATGTGGTGGGGTTACACCAAGTTATAATTTTCCCTTCCTTCTTGACTTTATGAGCAAAGATCTGAAATAAATGGCAAGTCAAAGACAAAATGATATCCATGTGATAAGTTGTGAGGGGTCGCCATTCTCTTCTTCCAATTTTACAAAATGGGCCATTTGTTCTTTAAATGACATGACAGTAATGTCATTCGCTGCCAACTATCTGTCATTTTGATAGTAGAAATCATCACATTCCTGTCACAGATATTAGAGATCCACAAGGAAAAAATGTGTTGGCATGTTTTACTTATAATGATATAGGATTGATTGTTTCCATCCTTAATTTATCCAAAAATATATTGAGAATGATGTGTGGTGATTGACTCATAAATGACAG
>NW_004444458.1:27148-29508 GCF_000243295.1 Trichechus manatus latirostris | reverse complement strand
TTAATTATTTAAGTCACTGTGAAAGAAGTGGACTCAATGAAAAGCTACACTTGTCATTAAATAAATGAATTCATAGTGAAGAATACCTAGCAGTGCTTATCAGTAAAAGCATGTAAATAAATAGTGCTCTTCTCATTTTACCAGGGAAGATGTTGAGTCACATGGATAACAGAATTTATCAAGTTCACAAAGAAAGTAATAGAACCACAAGCCAAGTTTATCTTACTTCAAAACTATACTTTGCCTATGGACTATACTGTCTGTCATGGATTGAATTGTGTCCCCCAAAAATATGTGTATCAATTTGGCTAGGCCATGATTCCCTATAATGTATGATTGTCCACCATTTTGTCATCTGATGTGATTTTTCCTATGCGTTGTAAATCCTATCACTATGATGTTAATGAGATGGATTAGCAGTAGTGATGTTGAGGGGATCTACAAGATTAGATTGTGTCTTAAGACAATCTCTTTTGAGACATGAAAGAGAGAAGGGAGCAGAAAGTCAGAGGATGTCATACCACCGAGAAAGAAGTGCTGCGAGAAGAGTGTGTCCTTTGGACCCGAGGTTTCTCACAGAGAAGCTCCTAGTCCAGGAAAAGATTGATACAAGGACTTTCCTCCAGAGCCAACAGAGACAAAAAGCCTTCCCTTGGAGCTGGCACCCTGAATTTGGACTTCTAGCCTACTAGACTGTGAGAGAATAAACTTCTGTTTATTAAAGCAATCCACTTGTGGTGTTTCTGTTACAGCAACACTAGATGACTAAGACACTATCTTTCCAAGGTACTATTCAACAAATAATTTAAACAAAGAATCAAAAATACCCTTTAACATGAGTATTTGAAGCAAATAATATGTATGAATGACTACACATAAATCCAGATGACTTATTAATATTATTTTATCCTAAAGATATTAAATGACCATTTTGTGTGTCAGCACATAGTTATAAAGGGCGGTGTGACTGTGATAGTTAATCAGGATGAAATATTCCTTGAGGCCGTTGCTTTGCACTAATTCTGTAATCAATATGTAACCTTCTGAAGATTCATTTCATTTCCAAGACATCTCATAGTGACTACAGATAATGTCTATCTTTAAAAGATCAACATTTATTATAAATTAAAGTTTTTTTTTAATTCATCCATCTATTATGAACATGAGTACTTACCAGTTGCCATGGAGTCAGTTTCACTCATGATCACTCCATATGTGTCAGAGTAGAGCTATACTTCATAGGGTTTTCAATGACTAATTTTTCTGAAGTAGATTGCCAGGCGTTTCTTCTGAGGTGCCTCTAGGTGGACTTGAACCTTCAACCATTTGGTTAGCTGTTGAGTGTGTTAACCATTAGCATCACCCAGGGACTCCTGACAGAATACACCTATACCCAAATCAAAAATATTTGTTACCATTGAGTTGATTCTGACTCATGTCAACCCCATGTGTTACAGAGTAGAAGTGCTCTATAGGGTTTTCTTGGCTATAATCTTATGGAAGCAGATCACCAGGCCTTTCTTCTGTTGTGCTTCTGGGTGAGTTCAAACCATCAGTCTTATGGTTAGTAGACAAGTACAAACTATTTGTGCCAACCAATATACCATACATCCCCCAAAATAGCAAGCTTCTAGATCTGCAAAGCAGGAGAGCAGACCCTCAGGATGTGACATTCACTCTGAGAAGTGACCACTGGATGAGTCCTTGCCCCAGGAACTAGCTAGATTCCCTCCTAGAAATTTCTGTGTAGCCTCCCCTAGATTCAGAAAAACTTAAAAATGTGAAAGGTTTAGACCCACATAAATGATGGCCATCCTTGTCCTCTTTTGTTCCCCTATCAAAAATATGAGGAAAACATGGGAGCATGAAATATACCAATTTTATACTTGAAGAAACTGAGGCTGGCAAAAATTCCGTGACTTGGTCAAGGTAATGTAGCCAGCAGGAGTTAAAACCTCAACAACCAGAAAGATTTTTCCTCTCTGAGTCAAATCGAAACCCACAACACATTCTACCTCTACTGACATCAATTATGGAGTGAAATAAAATACTACATCTTCAATTCCTAATGAAATGTTCTGAGAAGACTCTTGAGAGATTGATGTCCACTTTTCTAATGGAGCGTGTTCCATCCAATAGAAAAAATGCAAGCACTCATTGTTTCCCTCTTTCTTAACATAACATTTTTTTTTTTATTTTACAGTTGCATCATGTATTTGTAAAATGCTTAACTATCATTAAGTAGTAAATGATTATCAGCTTGTTTTTTAAAATTTCAAATGTTTCTGCTTACTTGCGTTCTATTAATTAATATAATTAATTGTTCCTAGAGTGAGATTTCCTAGGGATAGAAAAATAAA
>NW_004444458.1:16868-26127 GCF_000243295.1 Trichechus manatus latirostris | reverse complement strand
CACACACAGAACTGGATAAAGAATCGTAAAGCTATAGAATCTGAGCGATTTTAAACTTCAGGTGATCATATCACTTTCCTTATCTGTAAAATGGGCGTAGAAATAGTGACCCCCTCAGTGTATTTCATGAGGATTAAAGGAGACTGAGGAGCCTGGGTGGCACAAGCAGCTTGTGATCAGCTGTAAACCTAAAGGTCAGTGGTTCAAACCCACCGGTGTCTCCATGGAAGAAATATCTGGCAAACTGCTTCCATAAAGATTAACAAAAAAAAAAAAAAAAAAACAAAAAAAAACTGCTGTTAAATTGATTCCAATTCATAGCAATTCATAGTGGCCAGCCTAGAAAACCTTAAGGAGCAGTTCTATTCTGTAACACATGGGGTTGCCATGAATCGGAATCTAGTCAATGGCAAACAGTTTGGTTTCTTGCTTTGTTTTGTTTTAAAGTAGATAGAGAACATAACATGTCTACCACTGTGCCTAACAAAATCATTGATTTGGTCATAAATGAAACTAGTCTAGTTTCTGGGGATTCACCAATGCATAAATCTGACTCCTATTTTCAAAGAGCATGCAATAGTGTTGCTAATTCTTCCTTTCTTTCTAAAAGTATGTATTAATTCGCATGATTCAAATACCATGTATGCTAATAATTCTCAAATCTACTCTCTAGCCCACACATTGCTTTGTGCTCCAAGACCAGTGTTTCTGCCTTTCTACTTCCTACACCTATACTTTCCTCTACACACACCTCAAATTCCACAGGCATCAAGCTATACTCATATTTAAATCTTTAAATACACTCATCCGTCCTCTGTCTTCTTTACATCTGTAGATCATACCAACAACCATTCAGTTTCCAAAGAAGACACTTCCATCATGCTGAAACCTACTCTGACTCTCATTCACTAATGTGAAATTTAATTGAACACCAGATCTCTCCAAAATACACTTCTCTCCATGATTTTTTTGCTCATTTTGCTTTGTCTTATTTACCTGGTGCTGTTGTAACACAAATACCACAAATGTGTGACTTTAAAGAATAGAAATTAATTTTCTGACAGTTCAGGAGGTTAAAAGTCCAAATCAGCGTCTCCTCCACGTTGGTTCCTTCCTTTTAGGCGTTCTTTTGTTCCTTGGCTTATAGTCAATCCTCACATGGCATCTGTGTTCTCCTGTGTGTGCATGCTTGTGTCTGATATGCTGTTTTCATAATATAGAAGTGATTAGGTTTAGAATACATTCTACACAGGTATGACCTCATTACTATAGCAAAAACAAAAAACAAAAAACTATTTCCAAACAAGATTGCATCCACAGGTAGAGAGGTTAGGATTCCAACAGATATTTTAGGGGAACACAATTCAATCCACAACATGTTTCTTCAACTTTCTACGTGTAGAATGCTTGCCACTCCTGCTTGCTACTTCTGTCACTGTGAGGAATTTCTAATAATTTGTCAGGGTTCAGGTAAAATATACTTTTTGATTATTATAAGGAAAGTAATTATTTCCTTCATTGTTATTCAGATAAGCCTTGTATATTCCTTGATTGGTGCACTATTACTGTTTGTAGAGTTAATAGAAATTGAATTTTTGTTTTAGTTTTTGTTTTATTATATGTATGTATGTGGGGCCCTGGTGGTGTAATGGTTAAGAGCTCGGCTGCTAATCTAAAGGTCGGCAGTTTAAATCCAACAGCTGCTCCTTGGAAACCCTATGGGGCAGTTCTACTGTGTCCTATAGGGTCTCTATGAGTCAGAACTGACTCGACAGCACCTAACAACAACAGCAACAACATGTATGTATGCATGTATATAAAAGCATGGTCTAAAATCCAAGGACATCAATGTGGAACATATCACCACTTGAAACCTCTCTTTCCTTTTCTATAAAATGTAGGTGATAATAATGCTTACCCGTCAGGGAGATTTTTAAGACAATTAAATGACATAGGCTCTTCTTTGGATTTCTTCTAACCTCACTGGTCATATTTTCTCCATCTCTTTCTTGGAAATACTCTCTTTGACTCAGATTTCTAAGTTATTTAGAGACCTCACAGTCTGGTTCTAAATTTCCTTCTTTATTCTATCTGCACTTACTATAAGAACCTACTTAGATCATGTTTTAAATACCACTACAGGATGATGACATGCAAATTTTTATTGTTGATACTAACTTACTTTATTCTTTTTTATGTTGATGATTTTATATTTATTGTTTATGTGTCCACTATAGGAGTATAGTGCATACACTTGCCAATTCAACATTTTCAAGTATACAGTTCAGTGGGATCAATTATATCAATCATGTGCAAACATCACCAATATCCTTTGCCAAATTTTCCATGTCTATAAAAAAAAAAAAAAAAAAACTCAATGTTTCTGAGCTCCAGATTTGTATATCCAAGTAGATTTTAGATACACATGCCCAACTCACTAATTCCAAAACAGAACTCTTGTTTCCTATCCCATCTCTCACTTTTCCACTTTCAATCACAGCACCACCTTCCATCTAGTTGCTCAAGACAAAAATCTGTGAGACATTCTTGATTCCTCCTTTCCTTCCCCTTCCAAATCTAATTCATCAGCAAAGTATCTAGGTTAAACTTCTAGATAAATCCCATATCAACAACTTCTCACTGTCTCCAACACCACTAATTTTTCCAAGCTATCATCATTTTCCACCCAAACTCCTAAAATTGAATCCTAACTGGTTTTTGTAGTCTCTCACCAGGTTTTCCAGAATATTTCCCTTCACAGAGAAGTTATATTAAATTTATAAATTGTAAAAGTGTTTCCATCACACCTTGCTTAAAATCCTGGAATAGCCTCCCATTACACTTGAATACATTTGAATAATGATGTTATTGAAGAATATTGAATATACCATGGAATGCCGTAAGAACAAACAAATCTGTCTTGGAGAAAGTACAGTCAGAATGCTCCTTAGAAGCAAAGATGGCAAGACTTCATCTCATGTACTTTAAACAGGTTATCAGGAAGGTACCAGTCCCTTTACTGGACATCATATTCAGTAAAGTAGAGGGTCAACAAAAAAGAGGAAGACCTGCAATGAGATGGATTGAAACAGTGGATGCAATAATAGGCGCAAACACAAAAATGATTGTGCAGGTGGTGCAGGACCTGGCAGTGTTTCATTCTGTTGTACGTAGGATTGCTCTGAGTCAGAATGGACTCAATGGCACCAAACAACAACACTAAAATAGCATACAATTCCTTGCCATGCATGATCTGCAAGTATCTAGTTACCGCTCCATGTAGCTAACCACTCAAGCTAAATTCCTCACCATGTTTAAAGAAACAGCAGTAAAGAACAGTGTTTGAAAAATAATATGCCTAGATTTGAGTCTCAGTTCTGCTACATACTAATGTTATTAATTTACTTGATACTTTGCTGCTTCAATTTCCTCAAATGTAAAATGGGAATGAAAATAATAACATCTATTGCATAGGGTTATTTTGAGGATTAAATGACTTAGTGTTAAGTCAATCTTGATATTAAATATCTAGATCAGTGCCTAGCACATGGTAAGCACCATGCAAATGTTTGATACTATTATTTACAGTTTGTTTACTCAATATAAACTCCATGAATTGGGGACTTTTTCTTCTTTGGTACTAATTTCTCAATGATTAGAATAATGGTCTAGCACATAGCGATAAATATCTATTGGATAAATTAGTAGATTGGCAAATTAGTAAATAAAGGATTCATATAATGGATATGACATGTAGTACATATACAATAAAGTTACTTTAAAAAAATAATTATCCTCACCAATGGGAGTTTATTGAGGCCAATAAAGAGAGTAGACTACCTTAAAAATTACACTTACATTATGATCGAGTAACTGTACTAAACAGTTTAAATGGATTATCCTGCTTAATTCTTATAAAAGCCACGTGAGACAAGTAGTATCACACTTCGAACAGATTAAGAAACTGAAATTGAATAAGATTGCAGGATTTCTACAGGGTGATAGAATTAATAAGTGTCACGGTCAAGTTCCAGCACTCATCTGTCAGTTTATCATCCTGTCGCGCTTGTGTGTTGCTGTGATGGTATTTCCAGTACCAGTAGGGTCACCAGTGGTGGACAGGTTTCAGTGGAACTAACAGGCTAAGACAGACTAGGAAGAAGAAACTGATGATCTACTTGTGAAAAAATCGGCCAATGAAAACCTTATGAATAACAGTGGAACATTGTCTGATATAGTGTGAGAAGATGAGCCTCTCAGGTTGGAAGGCATTCAAAATATGACTAGGGAAGGGCATCCTCCTTAAAGTAGAGTCAACTTTAATAATATGGATGGAGTCAAGCTTTCGGGACCTTCATTTGCTGATGTGGTATGACGCAAAATGAGAAGAAACAGCTGCAAAAATCCATTAATAATTGAAACATGGAATAAATGAGGTATGAATATATGAAAATTGCAAGTCACCAAAAATGAAGTTGAACACATAAAAATTGATAACCTAGGCATTAGTGAGTTGAAATGGACTGGTACTGGCCATTTTGAATTGGACCATCACGTGGTCTTCTATGCTGGGAACGACAAATTAAAGAGGAATGGCATTGCATTCATCGTTAAAAAAAAAATTTCAGGATTTACCCTGAAGTACAGCACTGTCACTGATAATATTCATACAACTACAAGAAAGAAACTAATACAACTATTATTCAAATTTATGCACCAATAACTAATGCGAAAGACAAAGATATGGAAGATATTTACCAACTTCTACAGTCAGAATTTGATCAAACAAGCAACTAAGGTGCAGTGATAATTACTGGTGATTGGATTGTGAAAGTTGGAAACGAAGAAGAAGGATCTATCGGTGGAAAATATGGCCTTGGCTATAGGAATGACACCGGAGATCGCATGATAGAACTTTGCAAGACCAAGGATCTATTCATTGGAAACATATTTTTAAAAATCATAAACAGTGATTATACACGTGGACCTTGCTGGATAGAATACACAGGAATCAAATCAACTACATCTGTGGAAAAAAAGATGATGCATAAATTCAATATCTTTAGTCAGAACAAAGCAAGAGGCCAACTGTGGAACAGAACATCAGTTGCTCAAATGCAAGGTCAAGCTGTAGCTGAAGAAAATCAGAACAAGTTCACAAGAGCCAAAGTACAACCTTGGGTATATCTCACCTGAATTTAAAGACCATCTCAAGAATAGGTTTGACCCATTGAACACTAATGACTGAAGACCAGACAAATTGTGGGATGGCATCAAGGACATCATACTTGAAGAAAATAAAAGGTCATTAAAAAGACAAAAAAGAAAGAAAAGATCAATATGAATGTTAGAAGATATTCTGAAACTTCTTGAATGAAGAGTAGCTAAAGTGAATGGAAGAAATGAAGTAAAACAGCTGAACAGAATATTTCAAAGGGTGATTTGAGAAGACAAAGTATTATAATGAAATGTACAAATACTTGGTGTTATAAAAAGAAAAGAGAAGAACATGCTGCACATTTTTCAAGCTGAAAGAACTGAAGAAAAAACTCAAACTATTGGCAAATATTGAACAATGCAGGAAGCATCAAAAAAAGTTGGAAGAAATACACAGATTACTATACCAAAAAGAAATGGTCAACTTTCAACCATTTCAGAAGGTAGCATATGATCAAGAACTAATGGTATTGAAAGAAGAAATCCAAGCTGCAATGAAGGCATTGGCAAAAAAACGAGGCTCCAGTGATTCACAGAATACCAATTAATATGTCTCAACAAATGGATGCAGTGCTGGAAGTGCTCACTTGTCTATGCCAAAAAATTTGGAAGACAGCTACCTGGCCAACCCACCATATTTGTGCTCATTCCAAAGAAAGATGGTCCAACAGAATGTGGAAATTATGGAACAATATCATTAATATCACGTGCAAGTAAAATTTTGCTGAAGATCGTTCAAAAACGGTTGCAGTAGTATATTGGCAGGGAACTGCCAGAAGTTTAAGCTGGATTCGGAAGAGGACGTGGAATGAGGGATATCATTGCTGATGTCAGATGGATCTTGGCTGAAAGCAGAGAATACCAGAAAGATGTTTACCTGTGTTTTGTTTGCTATGAAAAGGCATTGTACTGTGTGGATCATAACAAACTACGGATAACATTGCGAAGAATGGGAATTTCAGAACACTTAGTTGTGCTCATGAGGAACCTGGACATAGACCAAGAGACACTTGTTTGAAAAAAAACAAAGGAATACTACATGGTTTAAAATCAGGACTGGTGTGTGTCCTCACTGTATCTTTTCACCATACTTATTCAATCTGTATTCTGAGCAAATAATCCACAAAACTGTACTATATGAAGAAGAACGGGGCATCAGGATTGGAGGAAGACTCATTAACAACCTGTGATATGCAGATGACACAACTTTGCTTGCTGAAAGTGAAGAGAACTTGAAACACTTACTGATGAAGATCAAAGAGTACAGCCTTCAATATGGATTATATGTCAACGTAAAGAAAACAAAAATCCTCACAACTGGTCCAATAAGCAACATTATGATAAACGGAGAAAATTTTGAAGTTGTCAAGGATCTCATTTTAGTTGGATCCACAATCAATGCCCATGAAAGCAGCAGTCAAACCATCAAACAACATTTCATTCTGCAAATCTGCTGCAAAAATACTTCTTTAAAATGATAAAAAGGAAAGATGTCACTTTGAGGACTAAGGTGTACCTGACCAAAGCCATGGTGTTTTCAATCACTTCATATGCATGTGAAAGCTGGACAACTAATAAGGAAGACTGAAGAATTCATGTTTTTGAATTGGTGTTGGCGAAGAGTATTGAGTATCATAGACTTCCAGAAGAAGAAACAAACCTGTCTTGGAAGTACACCCAAAATGCTCCTTAAATGCGAGGATGGTGAGACTTCATCTTATGTGCTTTGGATATGTTATCAAGATCAACCAGTCCCTGGAGAAGTAAATCATGTCTGGTAAAATATAGGGTCATTGAATAAGAGGATGACCCTCATTGAGATGGATTGACACAGTGGCTGCAACAATGGCTCAAACATAGCAATGATTTGAGGATGGCGTAGGACTGGGCAGTGTTTCATTCTGTTGTACTGAAGGTCACTATGAGTCGGAACTGACTTGATGGCACCTAACGATAACAACAACAATAGTCAAGTTTACTGGACTTCAAAGCTATTATCCCTTTCCTCACTACACTAAAATATGAGCTTATTTATCTCTGTCTTCCTATTAGTAAATACAAAGCACATTACACAGTAAACTCATAATAAATATTTTTGAAACCAATTGCATGTACTCACCCCTGAACTGATAGATTTTGTTGAAAGAAAACATTCCAAAATCAAAGTTGCAGAGGTTGTTCACTATATGAAATAAAATCAGTTCATGAGATTTATCATTATTCTGATCTATACAAGCACGATAACTTCTAGGCATCCAAACATAAATTTCAAGACAGTTTTGAACTGTGGAGTTATAGTAAACTCATACCAAGGTTATTGTAATACTGTATGGCCTGCTTCCATCTTCATGGTCCAATTATGGAAATTATCATTGAAAATTGAAGCCAATTCCATTTTAACTGATCAGGGGGTTTGTGGGCTTCTTCTATAATATCAAAGTGCCTAAATCTTAGTAATTGCAATTCATTCTCCCTGGGCAAATGCTTTCAATTGTCCAGTGTGATTAGAGCTTGGTCAAAGGTACTTCAGTTCTGATATACTTTACCTGTGATTATACTTATCTGTGCAGATCTTCTATTACAAGATTTTAAATATTAAAGATCCGTTTTTACTTACTCTAACAATATGCAAAAAGAATAATGAGGCTGACATGAATCCTGTGAAAGAAACTTTCCTTAATTTACAGATCTTTTTTGAAAATCTTCTTTTTAAATTCCTGCTCTATAGTTTTCTTTTTTTAATGAGAAAAATCAAAATGTATCCATTTAATAGAAAATGTGAGGGGTTAGAGGAATTACTATTACTTAAATGGGACAATATCTTAATTGCTTTTTCTACCAGAAGTTTCGGATAATATGATGACTATTTTAAATGCATGCATGTGTTGTAATTGCTGCTATATATGACATACTTGTACTGTTATAATAAAAGAATTATTAATACTTACATTGATGGGATTTTTCATATATAGTTTTAAAAAGACAATTTATATCTGAGACTGCACAATGAAAAGTGAAGCTTATTTAAACATCAAGATTGAGCAATGAGGAGGGAGAGAGGCATGGTGTGGGGATAAATGCATTTCTTAATTTAGTGGTAAGATGAATAGTTTCTCTCCCAGCTCTGCTTTAAAATGTCTTGCAACTTGGAGCAAGTGTCTCAGATAGTTCTAGGTCTCAGTTACCATATTCAATACAATATCAGATAATTCCTGACACACTGTGGTGTTTATGAGTAATTTAATGAGGAGACTTATCCATTTTAATTGCATTCCTTGTTTCTCCTCCTTGTCTCTCAAATCTCTTCCCCACTTTTCAGTCAGAGATATCTTTTAAAAATGATTGTCTTGAGATAATCTTTAAATCTTAAACCAAAAATATCCCTTGCAGTCTTCTTTAAACCAAACAACAGTTTACTTAATTAGGAAAAAAGCTATGCTTTGAGCATTGTGCTCTTTTAAGAACTATCTATATGGGATCAAATTGACAACAGCAACTCCAAAAGTTAGAAAGGAAGCTTAGGGGGTACTGAGTTTAAGTTAACAGGGGAGAAACAATTCAGAAAATGAAGGTGAGAATCATTGCACAACTGGAAGAATGTAATCAATATCACAGAATTGTACATGTAGAGATTGTTGGAGGCTTATGGTTTGCTATACGTATTTTCAACACTATAAAACAACACCAAATAACCATAAATCAGAACATTTCACACTGTGCTTAATGCCCTTTAATGCATTCCTAATCACTCAAATTATAATTTATGCTCCTCAACTTGACCCATGCCTGTCACCTGCCTGACTACAGCATGAGTCTGATCACTCCAGCCTGCTGTGAACTCCAGCCACACTGCCCTATTTTTAGTCCTGAGATGCTTCCCTCGATCTTGACCCAACCTATATCTAGCATACATTATGACAGGTTGCTGCTGTCACTACCTTTGCTGTTGTTAGGTGCTATCAAGTCAATTTTTGACTCATGGCAACCCTGTGTAACATAGTAGAACTGCCCCATTGCATTTTCTAGGCTTCAATTTTTACAA
>NW_004444458.1:10474-16246 GCF_000243295.1 Trichechus manatus latirostris | reverse complement strand
CTTTTGGTTAGCGGCCAAGCTCTTAACCACTGCACCACCAGGTCTCCCTTAAACTCAGACAATTAGTATAGAAATGGTGCCTCGACTTTAGCTCTAAGACTGTTTCGACTATAGTTTTCTCTTTATGTGATCTGGTTTAACTTCATTTCACTGTTCTTTTCCTCTCCATGTAAATATCTCACTAACACAATTTCCTTTGCTTTAAACCAGGCCTCAGATGCTGTTAAAGTTACAAATGATATGCAAAATATAGGTATATAAAATTGTAGTGCAAAATATGCAGCCGATCAAGCTCTGGGGTAGATGGCATACCATGCATAGTATGTGGCAGGCATTGTGCTAGAGATTTTGCATAACTTCTTTTACAATTTTACAATAATTCTACAAGATTAATATTTAAAATGAAATTGAACTTAAAGAAGTTAAGTACTAGGCAGGAATTCATATTCAACTCTTTATGATTCCAGTGTCAGTGCTTTAATCAATCTGCTGGCTAGTTCTCAAGACTGAAAGTTTGTAAGCAGGAAATATGCAATCTTTTCATTTTTTTTCTTCCTCTTTTTCTTCCTCTTCAGCATGATCATCATATTCCCAGGGGCATGCATGTGATTATTTTTTTAAGTATGTCCTGGCCCCTTTAGTGTAACTTGGAAGATGCCTGTGTCTTTCATAATCCTTTTTCATTTTTTTCCCCATTCTCCGTATCTTAATAAGTTATGGGAATTGTGTCTCTGTCTTTCTCTTTTGTTTCTTAATAACTTTAAATGAGGCTCCCTCAATCCTTCTCTCTTCCATGTGTCCAGATACGTAAGTCTGGAAGAGTAAAAATGCCTTAAGCGTGACAGTTATTAAACAACCACGTTTGTTTGTTTGTTCATATTTTCCCACTGAGGTAAAATGTACCTCATAATCCTTCTCACCATTTTTCTCCAGGCAGCCATATCAGAATACCTAATTTAGAAGGTTAAAAACCAGTTGCTCTTGAGTTGATTCTGATTTATGAGGAACCCATGTGTGTAAAAGTAGAACTGTGCCCCATAGAGTTTTCAATGGTTGTGATCTTTTGGAAGTAGATCCCCAGGTCTTTCTTCTGAGGTGCCTCTGGATGGATTTGAGCTGCCAATGTTAGGTTAGTTGCTGAGCACTAGAGGTGCTTTTTTTTTTTTTTTTTTTTGACATATATACAATGAACCTGTAATTAGCTCTTCTTTTATGATTCTGTAAGACTCTGGCCATCATAGTACTTTTCTGTCACTGACATCACCGTTATTTTACCATTGGTTCTATAGTGCCACTGGACAGGTTGCAGATCATTCAGCTTGGAATGGAGTGTATTTTGAAATATAAAAAGGTCAAAATAGAGTTTGGTCACAGATTGGAGTAGACCTTGAAAGTTGCGCTAAAGAATATGGTTTTAATGCCTATCATGAGAACTTTCATTCACTCTAGGTAATAGAAAACCACCAGAGGACAGGATTTCTGGAAAGGCAGAGTATTGGCATTTGAAATTCTTCTTATTCATTAAAAAAAATAAATAATAATAAAACAGACAGCAATTGTCAAAATCAACTTTTTAAGAACTCTTGAAATTAACATAAGGCTTTCAACACATTGAGGGGTGTTTTTTTAAAAAAAGGTGAATCTTGATAAGAACAACAAGCATTGTGATATTTTAACTTGTTCTACTGTCTTCTCTTTTTCCTCAACTCTGTGGAAGTCTTGAAACCAGCAGCTTCACAGCCCCAGTAGCTGTGAAAAGCAGCAGACATATGAATCACAGCAGTACAATCTGCAATGATCATGGGAATGGCACAAGACCAGACAGCATTTCATTCCATTGTGTATGGGGTTGCCATTAGTTGGGGCCAACTCAATGGAAACTAACAACAACAATATAATAATTAATAGTGAGAAACTGAATGCTTGCCGCTTTTGGGATGCAAGGGATCTCTGGGCCCAAGGGAGGCCTCAGATAATTGTAGTCGAATACTTGCACTTGGTTAAAGGAAGATATACCTGGGTTTGAAGGAGTTCTCTGGTAATTTTAAGATGGGTTGACCAGACTGAAACAGCTTGCAATTTGTAGCTATATGTGTGTGTGTATGTTGCCTTGTATGTTGCCTTGTTATGTGTTCTGCTGTTTTAAGAGTGTTATGCTGTTGTTGATTGTCACAAAATGGAAAATCATAAGGTAGAACAGAGGCATGGACCTTATAAGCCTATTGTTTGAACTGTCTCCACAGATCGGGAAATATATGCTTCTCACCAAAAATCGTGTCCACTTGGACAAATTTTGCAGTAGGTCACCTGAAAATGTGGATGAGATTTTGTCTTGAGGACTGTGGTTTTGACATAGAGAGAGCATCTGATCTTAGATTTTTTGGTTTGTTTCATTTATTTTTGTTTTGTTTTGTTTTCTCTTTGCGCTATCATGAGGATGCTCTAAGCCTCAGCTCCAAGACAAACTACTTCTTATGCCTGTCTTACAATTTGGGCTTTCAGTAGTTGTTCTGAGATACTTTCGTATAAATTGGTTAATTTGAAAAGTGCACTGAAAAAGGGATAGATTTTTTATTTTGATTAGAATAATGAGGCCTCGAAAAGATAGATATATTCTAAATTTACTTCTCTAAAATTTTTTAAAGCACAAAGAAGAGAGGGTTATGAAAATGGAATATTTTCCTACCTCTTGATATATTATTAAATTAGATTATAATAGTCCTTTATCCTAGAGTAAAACTCTCAGATTCCATTAAAGTAAAATAAAGAGATTTATTGAAATCATAAGAAAAATTTGAATGGGGCGATGTCAGCCCACACAGAGTGAAGACTAATGAATTCTGGGGGCAACTGCTTCCAGAGGACAGTTTAAGGGTAGAAACCAGGAACTAGGTCACAATATTCTGATTGGAAGTTGTAAGATCAGGGGGCAGGACAATTCAAGGCAAGGGCTTTACAGTGATTTGTGGAAATCCGAACATGGGCTATTTGGATTGATTAGTTTGAATACATGACTAAAGGGGTTTTACAGGGTGGTTACAAGGCAATTATCTTAAACATTTCCTGAGGGCTGCTGAGGGGACTTCTGATAAGGATCTTGTGTCAAAACCCTCCCTTAAAAACATTAAAAGTGTTTCTTTTGTTATGGACTTAAGTCTTCGGAAGGGGTTGACCAGTTGCAGGGGAAATTCTTTGTTATATACTTAAGTATGCTGGCATCAGGACCTTCCCTTAGTTCAAAGAGAAAACAGTTTCTTAGTCATAGGCTTTTAGCTCTGTGCCAGGGACATTGAATATTAAAGAAGTTTGCATGAGTCAAGATGGAGTCTGAACTCAGGCTCAGATCAATCATTTTACTTTGGTCAACTGCCTTGATTTTAGGGATCCTGCACCTAACCTCCTGAGTAATGCATAATCAGGAACTTGTAAAAAAATAGGGTTGGGCCTACTCATAGGACAGCCGCCCTACATATGCCAGGCACCTCTGTTCTGAAGCTTATACTCACCCTCAAAGAGCCTTATTATGATTGGTTTGATGATAAATAAATGCTTACATAAATTTAATAGTCTAAATATTCTCCGGAATTAATGAAAGTGAAATTCTGATTTAAAAGACACTTCCAAGAAACTAAGGTGAGATTAAGTACACAGGTTTTTTTTTTTTGTTTGTTTGTTTGTTTTTAAGGATAAAGATTGTAATTTTGCCCTAGAGTGAAAGAAACTAATTGTTCTAAAATGGGAAAGAGAAAAACATCAAAAGAAAATTTGGGTGGATAAGGAAGGTTAGAAAAAAGTTAAATGGAAGTTAAGAAAAGAAGGCAAAACTAGTTGCCAAGAGAACAGTAAAGAAAAAAAAAGAATGAAAGAAAGGAAAAGCAAGCAAGCAAGCAAGCAAACAAGCAAGCAAGAAAGAAAAACAGAAATTGGTTTTTGAAAATAACCTGAGCAGTTAGGCATCTTTTGTCTTTCAAAATACCTAGGCTAACAAAAAATATGTAAATGAACTGAGATTGTACAAATTCTTCTTCATAGTGCACCTCAGAAAGAGAGGGAACAGGATCAGGCTTCTAAGGACTCCACCCACTGAGAACTGCAGTTCAAAAAAATCCACCCCCCTCCCCAGTTTTCTCTGTGTAATAGAATTTAATTGTTTTTCTTAAAAGTTATGATATTAGTTAGAGGTTGAGAATGTACTGAGAAGAAACGGTTTCAGAGGAATACAACTGGAATAGATGCTTCTGTTTTTATTCAAGGAAAAGGATTAGTTTTGCTTGCCAAAAGCAATGTTTGTTTTAATTAACTAATTTATTTTTGGATCTCCGAATGCCTTTGTGCTCTTCAAACTTTGGAGACATAAAAGAGTTTGTGAGTTCATTGGCGGGAGGGGTAACTGTCTACATTAACTATATCAGAAATTAAAATTGAAGGATGTTTAATTAAAATGTTCATTTATTAAATCATTTGGAGATAGCAACAATGAATATATTACATATATTGATAACCTCTTGACAACACTGTGAAAATAGTCTTGACCTTAAAGACCCTCCAAGATCAGACCTAAAATAAAGTGTCAGTTTCTTCCACAATATAAGAGTACATTAAAGGACACAACTTGAAAAATTTATTTGCCTTTGTTTATAATACTTAAGTCTGAAAAGCTATGAAATATATTAAAATCTTAGTGAAGTTACTCAGTTTGATGGTCTTGTTTCCTTGATTTAATGTTTATTGCCTTCGTCTATAATACGAAAAATTATTCTTTCTTCTGTGTAATCTGCCTAGGAGACAGAGTTTCTATGTCTCTGTGTTTATGTTAACTTTTACCCTTTACTAGGAAAACCAAGCCTCATGGCTTTTGAAAAAACTAAGAATTTTACTATTAATGTTTTTATTGTCATTTTGGTTAAATAGATATCCATCTTGATGACCTGTCATAGATATCCATCTTGATGACCTGTCATAACTCCCAACAACTTTGGAACTTTGTGGAAAACCACAGATCTGTTCTCGCTTTGTAATGAGGTGTACTTAATGTGATATGAGTTGCATGAAACGTGTGGTCAAATCAGGAGAAGTGTTTCATAATCTTTGGGCTAAAAATTTGTGGTAGTGTCTCCTCTTATATTTTATCTAATGTTAGACAACAAGAGTATAATATTATCCTTTATAATTTTAGTTATTTTTAATTGCTAACTTGATTGCAACCTTATTCTTAAATTTAAATCTAGCAGCATCGAAATCAATAGGTTTCAACTGAGGATTTATTCTGCTTACCTCCGGTGTTTTATTATTATTCAGATGTTTACAAAGTTCATAACGCTGGTATATTCTTGATATATCCTAACTATATGTTTTATATTCCTATTATATTAGGTCTCAAGATTATTATGACACAACTAAAGATTTCTCTCTAAGCATTATGATAATCCATTTTCAAAAATTACAAAATAAGTTTAATCCGTATGTTTAGAGATATTTTATTTTGGGTTGACTTTTGTTTTGTTTTGCATTACTTTTGTAATGAAATTGCGTAGAGACTTTTACTTGTATGAATAAGTATTAATAATAAGTTGACAACAGATATTTTTAAGTCTCATCATCTGTACAATGTTCTTACTTTGATGATGTCCTCAAGATCCCTACAATGAACCGCAGGCCAGAGTTGTCGTTGTTTTTTTCCAAAAAGGATCCATTAAAAAGACTATTCCAGGACTTCCGGCAAAATGCCACTCTAGGCAGGAGCACCACGCCATCCCTCTACGGCAAAGATCC
>NW_004444458.1:8599-10208 GCF_000243295.1 Trichechus manatus latirostris | reverse complement strand
AATTTGCGATATATGCTTTCCCACCCCCTACCCTTCTTCACCCACACTCAGCCTCCTCTGCTTCCCAAGGACACAGTCTCTTGTCCGGGAAACACCAGCTGCTTCGATTCCACCAGTCTGCACAAGCTGGCTCTCTGAGTGCTGTTTGATGGCTGCTGGTGTTGCTCTTTTTCTGCTTCTTTTGATTTCTTCTTTATCTCTCATCACCTCCCCCTCTTTTTGCTCAAAAACCTGGCTCAGTGTGCCACCTTTGCTTCTTTCTGAGTGGCTGCGGAGCTCCATTCGAATGTGAAGCTGCTTCCCGGTCTGGGCTGCTGTGCTGGTCAGATCCCGGGGCTTTTGTTCATTCGTTTGTTTTGAGTTGTTTGCTTGTTTTCTTTTCTTTTTCTTGAGTTCAGAGCCCGTTCTGGCCAGGCAGTGCTGTGTGGCTTGAAAACTACACCCTCAGCTTGCACAGATGTGCAGAGGGATCCCTGAGAGCATTTCTTTTTTTGTTGTTTTTTTTTTTCCTGTTTTTTTGGGGGCTTTTCTTCTTCTTTTTTTTTTAAATTTATTTTGTTTTCTTTTCCTTCTTTTTACCTTTTTCTCTTTCTTCATTACTCAGTTTCTTGTCTCTCTATATCTTCCTTCTCTTTCTGTTCCCTGAATACATGGTGTTGTATACCTCTACGCCTTCTAGCCAGGCTGTACTGCAACACCTGAGAACAACTTCCCCAGACCTCATAGACGCACTGGTGGGATCCCTGGGAACTTTGCTGTTCTTTAACCTTTCTGAATTTTATTTATTCATTCTTTCCTTTTTGTTTTTTTCTTCCTCTTCCCCTTTTTGTTTTTCTCCATTCATAGTCTCTCATCTCTCACTCCAACGGCAAGCTCCCCTCACATTTTGTTTGTTTGTTTGTAGGTTTTGGGCTCCTGTTCCCCTCCTATATCCATCTTAGCTCCACACATAACAATCTCCCGGCTACATCCTGCCTACCTCCACCATGCAATTAACATCACACCACCAAGCACCACAGGCATGGCCTACTGGAATCTGCCCTGCACTGATTACCGACCTGGTCTGGGGGCTGTAGTAAGTGCCACAAACAACCAGTAACTCCTCTTCAGCTAGACCTCCCTGCTGTACCATATCTGATTGACTGACCCTGCCAAGTGGAGAAGGAGGCAAAAAGCATTGTGCCCACAGAAGAGCAAACAACAAAGAATGAACAACCCGCCTGCTCAGACATAGTCAAATTAAAAAAAAAAAAGAGATGAAACAAACAAATCTATAATTAATAAACGAGAAAAATAAATACTGAATGCCCTGAAGACAGCAGGCAATATCAAAACATTTACAAGAACAGGACAGGATGGTTTGAGTAGGCAACCAAAATAAAACACCAGATGACTTTCCAGTGGCAGAAAAGGCACTAGAACTACCTCATAGGGAATTCAAATCTCTAATACTCAGAATTCTCCAAGAGCTGAAGCAAAAAGCAGAAACAATTAGGAAAACAGACAAATTCAAGGAAAATACAAACAAAAAATTGGAAGAATTCAGGAAAATAATGCAGGAACAAAATGCCAAAATAAATTCACAACTAGAAATTATACAAAGACAACA
>NW_004444458.1:2206-3379 GCF_000243295.1 Trichechus manatus latirostris | reverse complement strand
GTTGACATGTTGTGGGATTGTTAACCAATGTCATAAAACAATGTGTGTACTACTGTTTCATGAGAAACTATTTTTTTTGTAAGCCTTCACCTGAAGAACAATAAAAAAAAAAATAGTATGCCAGATATTTAACATGGACTTCTAAATGGCACTGCTTATATAACTGCACTCACTGAATTAAGATTTTTAGAATTCTTATAGAGAAATTGATGGGTTGATTACTGCTTATCCAGGATAAAGGGAACAGAAATTAATTACAGGATTGAATGGACAGAAAGATTGTTATGTGTTTTATTTAAGGGAATATTATTGGTGTTTTAATGTTCTATTTTCCAGGTATAAGAAACCATATTCTCTTTTCTCTTAAGCTATCTATAACTTTTAATAATTGAATAGACTATGTTTATGCAAACAATGATGAAACATTTGTTTTTTCTCTTTAATCCCTCTGGAATTGGAAAACTTTTAATGAGTGTTCTTATTTTTTATGACAATATAGTTATTTGTATAAGTTCAAAAAAAATCTGTCCCCCTTGTTAACAAGGCATAATTAGAAATCTCAGTTACATAACCAGGCTTTGACTAGAACGTCATATTTGAGAATGGTGCTCAAAGAATTAGGTATGACCAGAATTCCCATCAAGTCAATGTATATGATAAATTATCATTCTTGTTGCATCTATGTAAATAGTAATGAACAGCAACATTTTAGACCAAGAAAAAACTTTGCTTGAGATTGTTTTTTGACTGAGAGAAGGGAGACTGCAGAGAGAATGTTTATGTTTTAATATGAAATTATGGGAAGCTCTCATGGGTTACAGAATTTTGGTTTTTCTTCATTGTCTTTGAGAAACCACAGACAACAAGAGAGTTGTTTTCTACTTGAAGACTAGAATTGTTGTTGTTACATGCTACATGTTGTTCTCTGTGTATCTCTACATAATCAGTTACCCAAAAGAAAACCTGGAAAAATGAGAGAAAATAAGGCTGAAAGCCATCAAACAATTGACGATACTGCTATCAAATCAGGGTACATTGACAAAGAGAAGATTAACTGATTGTTCTATAAGAGTCACATATTCTTAAGTATTAAAATGATATTAGACAAGGTGGCTCTGCTAATAATTTAGATAATGCTATACACTGTCTCTGAAATAGTACAGACAAAGATAA
>NW_004444458.1:0-1574 GCF_000243295.1 Trichechus manatus latirostris | reverse complement strand
TGATCTCAGTAAAAGGGTGGTAGGGGGCAGGGTTCAACCAATCAAGTTAAGATTAGCCACTGGTTGATCTTCTATATTTCTCCCTCCTCTTCTCTTTATAAGTCCCATTGTATTTAGCTTCTTTGAGCCATTTGCTTTTTCTGGAATCAAAATCATCTCCCTATATGCATATAGACTAACTTCTCTGAATATAATTTATGTTCAAATTTCATTGAATTTTGATTATTTTTTAAATACTCCAAGAAATTAGAGAAGAAAAATTAAAATTGCTTATAGTGAAAAAGAAGGAACACTATCACTATTCGTCAGTTACATTGTATGTAGAAATCATTTAAAAATTACAAAATAAACTTCTGACAAAATGGCACTCTAAGCAGAAGCACTATGCCGTCCCTCCACATCAAAGACCTGAAAAACTAAGCCAAACAGAGAAACAGCAATCCTGAAACCCTAAAACATCAAATGAAAAGATAAAGAACTCATCCAAGCACCAAATGGAGTGAGAAAGCTGACAGAGAACAGAGAGTGAGGAGAAATCCATGCAGAGGTTCCTTATCAGCTAACGCAGCACGGATCTGCCATCTTGGACTCCTATCAGAGACCAGCAAATAGGGGATATGAGAAAGCAGCTTCATGGAGGTTCCAGCAGGAGACAAAACAACCAGAAATTGGCAATATACACTTTCCCACCCCCCACTCTTCTTCACCCCCGCTGGGCCTCCTCTGATTCCCATGGCCACAGTCTCTTGTCTGGGAAACACCAGCTGCCTGGATTCCACCCACCCGCACTGGCTGGCTCCCTGAGTGCCATTTGTTGGCTACTGGGGCAACTTTTTTCAGCTACTTTTGATTTCTTCCTTACCTCTCCCCACCTTCCCCTCCTTTCACTAAAATACCTGGCTCCTTGCACCATCTTTGCTTCTTCCTAAGAGGCTTCAGAGCTCCGTTTGAGTGTGGAACTGCTTCCTGGTATGGGTTGCCACACTGCTGGAATCCCAGTGCTTTTGTTTGTTTGTTTGTTTGTTTTAAATCGTTTCTTGCATTTCTTTTCCTTTTCCTCGTGGTGGGAGCCCATTCTGGCCGGGCAGAGCTCCACAGCTTAAGACCTACCACCTCAGCTTGCACAGACATGCAGAGAGATCCCTGAGAGCATTTCTTTTTCTGTGTTTTTTTTTTTGGGAGGGTGAGGGTGTTCTTTTTTTAAAAAATTTGTTTTTTCTTTTCCCTCTATTTCCCTTTTCGTCTTTCTTCATTACCAGTTTCTCGTCTGTCTACATCTTCTTTCTTCTCCTGTTCCCTGAATATGTGGCGCTGAATACTTCTACACCTTCTAGCCAGACTGTACTGCAACACTTGGGAACAACCTCCCTAGACCTCATAACCACATCAGTGGGATACCTGGGAGCTTTGCTATTCTTTTTTCTTTCTAATTTTTATTTATTCATTCTTTTCTTTTCTTTTCTTTTCTTCTTCTTCCCGTTTTTGTTTTTCTCCATTTCATAGTCTTTCATCTCTCCATTCCAAAGGCAAGCTCCCCTAGCACTATTTTTTGTTTGTATGTATGTTTTTGGCTC
>NW_004444457.1:85387-86789 GCF_000243295.1 Trichechus manatus latirostris | reverse complement strand
GAGTGAGTGGGAAGAGATCACGAAGAGTCCTGTAGACTACAGTGAGGATTTGGGTCTTTATCCTGAGTGTATTGTGAAGCCGTTGAAAAATACTGAGCAGATGAATAGAATAATTTGAGAATAGGCTATAGAGTTAAAATGAAAAGCTGGAAGGAGCAAACCAAACTGAGTAAGAGACAGAAGAATATTGGAAGTGGTAACAGGAGCTGAGGGAGGCTCACTAGGTCCCAGATAAAATTGAACTAACCCTTTACTCCAGCTGACTTTTATTACCATATCTGTTTCTCTCTTAGGTGTACAGCACATTCTGGCAGCAAAATAATTTTATATGGAAGGATTGAGACAGTTTGCCTACCCACCTACACAATACAATATTGTGTCACACATCTTCCCAAACTTTTTATTATAATAATTAAACATGAATAGTAATTTACAACAGAATACATGTATTTACTAAAGAATATATATTTAGTCTAGAAGGTTGATAAAGGAAGGTTACAGCAATGCTGCCATAAAGAAGGTGTGTGCGTTTGTGTGTGTGTGTGTGTGTGTGTTGTCTTTACTCAAAATAAACAAATTAGAGACAATGGCCAGTATTGTCTCTTTTTTGACTTGACATTTCACCAAAAAAGAAAGTAATCTAGTGGGGTATAAGCTAGCTACACTAAAAGAGACTGAGCCCAGAATAACCAGATTGTACCTGGCCACCACTGACCACATTGACAAGATCACAATAGAAGGTCCTGGACAGAGTGGGAGCAAAATGTAGCGCAAAATTCAAATTCACAAAAAGAAACCAGACTTACTGATCTGACTGAGACTGGAGGAACCCTTGAGACTATGGCCCCCGGATACCCTGCTAACTCCGGAATGAAGTTACTCCCTAAGTCCGCCTTTCAGCCAAAGATAAGACAGTCCTATGAAACAAACAATAACACACATGAGGAATGTGCTTCTTAGTTCGGTCAAGTATAACAGGCTGAATTGGCAAGACATGCATAAAAGTAAAGATGAGAAGGCAGGAAGGGACAGGAAAACTGGATGAATGGACATGGAAGACTAGAGGTGGAAAGGGAAAGGCTGAGGGAAAGGCTGAGAGTGCTGACACATCGTGGGGATTACAACCAATGTCACAAAACAATTTGTATATAACTTTTTGAATGAGAAACTAATTTGCACTGTAAACTTTCACCTAAAGAACAATAAAATTAAACAAAACAAAAAAAAGTCAACTTCCATGGTACAATATTATTGAACCTGTAATAGTTGCAAATTACTGTGCTAAGCAATAAATGTATGGGGGTAATCCTATCATCAAATTTCATAAATGAGCTCAGATATGTTAAAGAATATTCTCATTTCTAATAGTAATTACAAAATGTAAATTGCACAGGCAGGATTC
>NW_004444457.1:52979-53876 GCF_000243295.1 Trichechus manatus latirostris | reverse complement strand
AATAAGCAAGCAGCAAAGACTGCTGGTGGTCAACAAAATCTGTTCTACCCTTAATCAACGGCAATAGAATCATAGCTGGAAACAAGACTTCCCAGGAAAAGACAGTATTTCTTGATCTTTCTTACATATTGATTTGGGTATTTAATTAAATGTGGGTCAATGAGATTCACGCAGACATACTCTTTGCAACATCTCATTCATCATCAATTTAAAAGTTGTGAATGTGGCCCGGTCCAGTACTCTCTTTCCTTTCTCATGAAATGCAACACCTTAAAGGATAGCAGAATTTCAAAATGGATGGAAACTGGATGCCTGGGTAATAAAAAACAGAACCAGTCTTGGGATTGTTGATGACAAAGAAATAAACTACGGCTCCTGGGTGGCATAAATGGTTAAGCACTTTACTACTAGCTGACAGACTGATGGTTCAAACCCACCCAGAAGTCCCTTGGGATACCGGCCTGGCATTCTGCTTCCAGAAGATTACAGCCTTGAAAACTCTATGGAGTAGTTCTACTCTGCACAGATGGGATTTCTGTGAGTCAGAATCGACTTGAAGGCAACCAACAACAACAAATGTTCTAACTTACTGTGTTGTTAGGTTTATTTATTTATGGAATTTTAGTCTTAATAAAGGTATTGGAAAGCTAGTACATGGAAGAATCAGTATTATCTGTGGGTATAAAAGTGACAAGGAGAGAAAATATACGTAATGCAATAACAGTGAAAAGAGGCATAAGAAAATCAGCTTAAGTTGTCTACTGGGAAATGTTGAATGATAATTCAAAGCACATGCATCAAGATAGTTACTTGTGACTTCCATACAACGACACACCTTGTCTTAGGAGTTTATGTATAAAAATGAGTATTGACTGTTTCTTGCCACCAAGTGCAATG
>NW_004444457.1:48289-50804 GCF_000243295.1 Trichechus manatus latirostris | reverse complement strand
GCTAGAAGCTCTGCCCATTGGGAGGATCTCCCTTCACCACTGTCCTTCAGGGAGTTCCCAGCAACAGACTGTAGTGCCACCGTTGTCCACTTTCAAGTGGTGTCTGCCTTTCTCACAGAACCATCTGTAAACTAGGCAAGCGTTTTCTCTTCCTCAGTCAACTGATCATAGGAAACTGCCCCATGAGGCCATAGGAGCAGACTGGGAGGGGGCAGATAATGTGACAGGAGTGGAGACCATTGGCCTTTGGGCATTTTCCTCATGCAGCTTACTTGTGCCTTCAGGTCCTGATCAGGCCCAGTCTTGTGTATACACCTTCCATTTAATGATGAAGTTCTATTGTGCATGTCCTACTTTATGGCTCTGTTGGTCAAACAACACCAGTTCATGATAAACAGCACAGGCCACATGATGCTTGATGTCCCATGGTTAAGCATTCAGTCTCTACTAAGGCCCAGTAACAAGCTAAAAGCTGTTTCTCAAAAGAAGAGTTGTTATCTGCAGAGGATGGCAGGACTTTACTCCAAAATCCTAAGGGTCTGCATTGTGATTCACCAGTGGGGTCAGGCAAAGGCCCCAAATAGCGTCTTTATCTGCCACTGACAGTTCAAGCACCGTTGGATCAGCTGGAACATATGGCCCAAGTGTTAGAGCGGCTTACACGGCAGCTTGAACCTGTTGCAGAGCCTTCTCTTGTTCTGGACCCCACTCAAAGTTAGAGTCTTGTTGAGTCACTTGTTAAATAGGTTAGAGTAGCACATCAAAATGAGAAATATGCTGCCTCCAAAATCCAAAGATGCCCACTAGATGTGTGCCTCCTTTTCAGTTGTGGGAGAGGCCAGATCCAATAACTTGTCCATCACTTCAGAAGAAATATGTTGACATGCCCCACACCACTGATCCCCTAGAAATTTCACTGAGGTGGAAGGAACCTCAATTTTTGTCAGATTAATTTCTCATGCTCTAGCACACAAATATTTTACCAATAAATCCAGAGTCATTGACACTTCTTCCTTACTATATCCAATCGGCATAATGTCATCAATTTAACGGACCAGTGTGACCTCTTGTGGAAGGGAAAGGCGATCAAGTTCCCTGCAGACTAAATTATGACATTGGGCAGGAGAGTAGAAAAAACTCTGAGGTAGGACAATAAAGGTGTATTGCTAGCCTTATCAGCTGAAGGCAAACTACTTCTGGTGGTCCTTTGAAATAGTTATGGAGAAAAAGGCATTAGCCAGATCAATAGCTGCATACCAGATACCAGGAGATGTATTAATTTGCTAAAGCAATGAAACCACATTGGAACAGAAGCTGCAACTGTGCTCCCCACCTGGTTAAATTTTTATAATCCGCTGCCATTCTCCAAGATCTACCTTTTTTTTTTTTTTTTTTAATCAAATATGCAAGTTGGATGGGGATGTGGTGGGAATCACCACCTCTGCTTTTTGCAAGTCCTTGATGTGGCAGTAATCTCTACAATTCCTCCAGAAATGTGGTATTGCTTTTCGTTTACTATTTTCCTAGGTGGGACAGTTCTAATGGCTTCCACTTGGCTTTTCCTACCGTAATAGCCATTAATCCATTTATCAGGGATCCAATATGGAGATTCTGCCAGTTGCTGAGTATATCTATTCCAACTATATGTTCTGGAATTGAGGAAATCACTAAAGGATGTGTTTGGGGACCCCTGGGCCCACTGTGAACTGAACCTGAGCTAAGACTCCATTAATAACTTGACATCCATACACCCCCACCTTGACTGATGGGACACAGTGACATTTTGTGTCTCCTGGAATTAGTGTCAGTTCAGAGCCAGTATTCAGTAATCCCTGAAAAAGTCTAATTATTTCCTTTTCCTCAATGAATAATTACTCTCTTAAAAGGCCGTAGATCCCTTTGGGGAAGGCTGGGAGAAAGACTAATGGTATAAATTTTTGACAGTGTAGTGAGATCCTTCTTCAAGAGGACGTAGCTTCCCCTTCATTCCAGGGGCTGTAAGTCTGTAAACTGGCTTAAATCTGGGATTGATTGAGGTGATGTGACTATTCAGGAGATTCTAGTTAGACTGCCATTCTCTTGACCTAGAATTCTTCCTTTTGTACAAATCAAGTAAATATTTAGTAGCTTTCCAGTCTATTTCACTCTTAGACACCATGACTAAGTAGCTAACACCATAAATTCATGAGTTAGACTATTCTAATTACTGCTTTGACTCCACTGTCCATTGCAGCAACCATACCCAACTTGATTTTGTCAATTGACTGGACTTGGACCCTACTACGAAGGGATCCAATCAGCCCCATTGTATTTAGGTGTCTTTGAAATCTTTTTTTTTAATTTTTTTTATTGTACTTTAGATGAAGGTTTACATAAGAAATAGTTTCCCATTAAATAGTCAGTACACATATTGCCCTAAGACAATGGTTAACAACCCCACAACATGTCAACGCTGTCCCTTCTCAAACTTGGGTTCCTTATTACCAGCTTTCCTGTCCCCTCCTGCCTTCTAGTC
>NW_004444457.1:41168-48061 GCF_000243295.1 Trichechus manatus latirostris | reverse complement strand
ATGTAAAATAGCAATCACATGAGTCTTCAAGGATGCTGGGGTTCCCTTCACAAGTTTATTCCTCACCATTATGGAAAAAGGTGTGTCCTCTGGGCACTCCATGTGTGCGTTGGACAGTTTAACCTGATAAATCTACTCTAACATGCCAATTTTCCTAAGTCTTTGGATTCCTTCTTCTTCAGTATTCCAAGGCAAGTTTGGCACTTCAATTTGATTTAGTGTGGGCCACTAGCATAATCTATGCTTCAGTGAACAAGCAAATAAACTATTAGATCCTTCTCTTACCTCTCAAGCTGAAACATTGAATGAAGAATCTATGCTTAGTGGACCCATATCAGTAAACTCAGACTGATTCAACTTTATGTTCCTTGCACCATTATCCCACACCCTTAATAGCTATTCCCACACATATTCTCCAGGTTTCTCTTTGTATATATTAGAGAACTCATGCAGTTCTTTTGGAGTGTACCATACCTTCTCCTGGGTCATGCATTGTACTTCAAGTTTTGGGGCTCGCTGGGACTTAAGTCTATTTATAAGTCTAGAAGTAAAAATGGATGGTGTAAATGTGTTCTGAGAACATTCAGCAAGGTATTGTAAGACATCTACCTCAGTTGATGCTCTAGGTGATGACTCAGATGCTTCCCCAGGGGATGACTCAAAGGATCTTCAGATACTGCTTGGTTAATCTCATCATATAAGGGTGAAGGAGTTAATGGTTACATTGGGGAAAATGGTTTAGCAGACCAAGATGGAGTAGTCTTTTAGATGGGAGTGAGGGGACTGGTTCTGTTGGCATGAGTGATTCAACAGAATTTAGGGGCTGAGGGTCCCCGGCTTCCTGATTATCTGCCCACATGTTCCCATCCTGTTTCAGGATCTCATTTCTTGCCAGTCAATGCCCTCACTTTAAGTCTAGACACCATTTGAGGTTGGGAATTCAATTAGGGTTGTAATTGAGCCATTCTTATGATAAGATTCTTGGTTTGCTTTTCAGCATTATCAGCTCTGTTACTACAAGAAATAAGACTTTCTTTAAAGGCATGAGTGGAAAATTTGAGGTTGTTTATGTGGTGCATCAACTGTGACAGAAGCCCTGAGTTCATCTCTTTATTTCATCTTTTTGTCTAGTGAAAGTAGGACCAGCCAATCAGCTTCCTTATACTTTTCGTTGTGACAAAATTGTAGAACGGTGTACATGTGATCACCCAGAACCTTTCCTCTCACCAATACTTGATCTATTGGTGATGATATTTTGTGTGTTTCTATTGCCACCTCATGCCATGGATTAGAAGTTCTCTCTTTACTACTGGAAGCAGAGTTATCGAAATCATTAAGACTAACACAGACTTGAGAACCAATTTAGAAAACTCATCCATACAATTTTGTTTCTCTAGAACCACTCCTGGCACCAAATGTCTTAGGCTGGGTTCTCTAGAAGCAAAACCAATGAAGTATGCGTATGTATATATATATATACACACACACATATGTATATATATATATATACACATATGCATACATATATATATAGAGAGAGAGACAGATAGATAGATAGATAGACAGAAAAAGAGAGAGATTTATATCAAGGAAATGGCTCACATGGTCATAGAGGCTGGAAAGTCCGAAGTCCATAGGTCAGGCTGGAGGGTTCTCCTGACTCACTTAGCAGCAGGGGCTGGCAAACCCAAGATTTGCATGTCAGACTACAGGCCTCTGGCTGCAGAGGCTGAAGAATCCCAAGACTGGCATCGGAAGTCAGATGAGGATCCAGAGCTAGCAAATGCCAGCAAACTTTGCCAGAAAATCCAGGCCATACCCACAAGGAAACTCCCTTTCAGTTGACTGGCTGCCCATAGCAGATCTCATCATGGAAGTGATTGCTTCATTACATAGCTCTCAAACTACATCATAGCTACCAAACCACTGAGAATTGTGGCCCAGCCAAGTTGATACACAACCTTAAGCATCACAAGCAGTGACTCACTTTCACAATGTCCTTGAATAAATATGGAGGCTGTGCGGGTGTCTATCCTTATTAAGAATCACTGTCTTAGAATCTTTAGTCAAGACAGCTCCGCAGACAATTATGAGCATCTTAGGCTCTTCTCTAATCTAAATTTGCTGCAGCTATTCAAAGCTTGGCTATTTTTCATGGTTTGGTGAAAACTTTGCCAAATCTGTGAAGTTTGTTCCAACCCATCTTTTTTCCCACTTGTCTTGCCCAGCTAATTTTTAATGGTGTATATGGCATATCTCATTACCTCTCTTCTGGCCTTTATTTTCTTGTCATTCATTCTATGTCCCCAGGTGGCAATGCCCTCTCTTTGCTTTCATATTTTGCATGAAGGTTGAATATAGGTTAACTAGGATGAAGATTGCAGATATAACTTCAGGACAGAGTTAAGCTAACTAGCTCATATATTCAGGTGGGAGAGGAGTGCTAATTAAAGTCAAATACTGCAGATATTGGTCTCATTAGCTCTGATTTCTAAATTATAAGTCACCTAGTCACAGGCACGTGACTTATTAGATGAGCCCATAGGGTAGAAACTCTAACTAAGAATAAGTTCTAGCTGCTCAAGAGAGTAGTTGACATTTGTTCCTGAGACCTAGGTGACTTAGGTCTTTTAGATGAAGGATAGGGTAACAGTTTTCTCAGGTCTTATAAGCTCTGGACTACTGGGTTGCTCACTGTCTGCTCTGACACCAGTGCCTGGGACCACACACCCTTAGTAAAGATAATCTGTGATGTACCTGTCTCTTAGCTCATTTTACCTCCACTGATAACTGCTTCAAATTGTTCTTCCAGATTTAAACATAGTGTGATATACAAGCCCATCCGTATGCTCAAACCTCATTTCTGTTAGTACAAATTGACACATTTGGTCTTTTTGAGTAGGGTGGGAGAGTCAGCCCATGACTGTGCTAAGTCTACTATCGTTTTTGATCCCTAGATGACCTTGGCTTTATTAGCTTATTAACTGAGCTACCAAGCCCTTAATATATCAGACTTAGCACATTTAAGTTTACTTCAAGTATTTTTCATACCTTGTGATGACTATATATAATATAAATAGGTAATAAGAAGGTATTATTTTAATTAAGAGCACGTTAAACATCCCCCCCCAAAAAAAAATTCTTTATAGAGTAACGTCTCAAACACCATCAGATTCCATGAATGATGGCAGGGGTACTCAGCCACCAATCACTCTTGTCTTCTAGCTGTAGCATATTTTATTTTTGAGAATCCTCTCTAATTAGAAATTTGAAAAGAGAGCCCCACAAACAAACTCTAATTTACTTTTGAAAAACTAGCTATTCAATTCCAGATATTCTGCATGTTCTAATACACACCACAGAGTCCAGAGAAACATGTCCAGCATAGCAAGTAATGGCAGGCAACATTAACTGAATGCATAATGTGAAATCCATACTCACTGGTTAGCTTTTTTGTTTTTCTTTTATAATTAATGAATCCTTGAAAATTCTTCTTGTGAAGAAGTTGGATTAAAACCATAAATTATTATTGAAGCAGTCAGGTACATGTTTGACATTATTATGCATAGTGAGAAGTGATTAACCTTTATACTGGTTGATACCCTGTCACGGAATAACTTTTTCGAATCTTTTTATATTTTAAAAGTCCAGATTCTTCAAGTGTTCTTCGAAGCCCATCCTTATATAATATTTTATATTTTCCTTAATCATTTAATAGGAACATCCTATCTCCAAGGGCTCTTCCTCCAAAGAGTACCTTAGGACTCTGTCCACAATTAATGTCAGCCTTAAGTCATTGGTTTTATAGAGACTTTTTAGAGATGGAGTCTGTCTTAGTCATCTAGTACTGCTCTAACAGAAATGCCACAAGTGGATGGCTTTTAACAAAGAGAAGTTTATTCTCTCACAGCCCAGTAGGCTACAAGTCCAAATTCAGGGCATCAGCTCCAGGAGAAGGCTTTCTCTCTCTGTCGGCTCTGGAGGAAGGTCTTTGTGATACATCAGTCTTCCCTTGGTCTGGGAGCAACTCAGCACAGGAACTTCAGGTCCAAGGATGCATTCTGCTCCTTAATGGTATGCTTCTTAATGGTATGAGGTTCACATGTGTCTCTGCTCACTTATCTCTTTTATATCTCAGAAGAGATTGGCTTAAAACACTATCCGATCTTGTACACCTCATCAGTATAATTGCCGCTAATCCATTTTATTAGATTATAGTGATTGAATTTACAACACAAAAGGAAATCACATCAGATTACAAAATGGTACACAATTATACAATACTTAGAATCATGACCCAGCCAAGTTGACAGATATTTTTGAGGGACACAATTCAACCCATGACAGCATCTCCAACAAATTAGTGACTGCAACAGTGGGAAGTTCAGGCCTGGCAGTAACATGGTTGAGGTAGAACTTTCAATATGTTTCTAATCACATCAAATAAGCAAACAGATCCTCCACTTACCTGGTTTTTTTTGAGAAACGGAGTTTGATCAGAGTATAAAATACATAAGCTGGACTGTGGGATTTTCTGTGTCTTTATACAACTCACAAGACCAATGTCTGGTGAAATATTAGCTAGGAAATACAAACCAGTCCATTTTTTAAAAGACTATATTTTGAAGCTTCTACTTTCTATCCTTCTTTTTACCAGTGTTTGGTGTGTACTTGCAATGTGCCAGGCAATGTTCCCTTAAATAGGAATAAAGTGGTAAGCAAGATAGGGGAAGCTCCTGTGTTCACGATGCTTGTATTTTAGAGGAAGAGACAGATAATAAACTAGTAAGAAAGTATTATACTTTATGGTGGTGGCAAATGCTATCACACACAGACAAAAATAAAGCAAGTTAAAGAAATGAAGAGATTTAGAGGGTAGGTGTCTATTTTATATAACATGAATACAGTAGACCTTGAGGTGGCATTTAAGAATAGGTCTGAAACTTCAGAAAGAGCAATCCATGCCACGATAACAATGGTAGACTCTATGTGGCCACTTTCTCCACTTAACCACTTTCTAAATTCCTTACACAAACAAAATCATTTAATCCTCATCACAACTCTCTGAATTGGGTGCTAATATTATCCTCATTTCACAGATGGACTGAGAGTCAGGGAGACTAAGTAACTTTTCCAAGGCCATGCACCTAGTTGGTGTAGAAACTTTTAACCTAAACGGTTAGGCTTCAGAGTCCATATTCTTAAGCGCTGCACTGCCTTCCTGAGATAAGACGTTTATAGAAAGAAAGTAGCATTTATAAGATTGTAAAGACATCAGGCTGTAAGAGATCAGGGTATTCAATCAACAATAAGCATTCCAATGTGACTGGAATGACAGGAGAGGAGGACAGTGGTAGCAGATGAGATTAGAGAGGGAGGCAGGGGCAATAAATGTAGAGCCTTTTGGGCTCTGATAAGGGGCTTGGATTTTATTTTCAGTGCAATGAGAAACCTCTGCAGGCTTTTAAGAAGGGAAGCAGCATCACTTGTTTTGGGTTTTGAGCAGGTCACTTTGATTATTTGCTGGTGAATGGACTTCAGGCTGGCTTGCTTGAAAACAGAGACCAACTGGAGGGCTATTGCTGTAGTTCAGTGATGATTATTGTTTTGGTCTAACGTGGTAGTGTCAGAAGCTGTGAACTGTGATTAGATTTAGGATACATTTCAAGGTTGAGCCATGATGAGTGTATAGATCAAATATGGGAGGGAAGCAGGTAAAAAGATATCAAAGTGAAGTGTTTTAGACATGCTGGTATGCCGATTAGCTACTAAGACCAAGGTCTCAATTGATCCACTAATATACCAGAAAAGGCCTATTTACAAAAGTCCCAACCCAAATATTAATATACCATATTCATCGACACTATCGTACACACTTTTCACACTTTAATATCTCTGAAATTATTTTACCTTTTTATTCTTGATAGTATTTTAAGTTGAACACAATATGGTTATTCATTGAAATTCATATCCTCATAGGAGAAATTATTAGCATTTGGTGATTTGATAAATTTTACCTTCCTCTGATTTTTCCACCTTAATATTTCTCTTTCTTAGAAGTATTTATCATAACATCTGGGAATTTGTTAAACTGATTTGCATTGCTCTTTAAACATGCATTGTATGTGTGTCATGTTTTCAACATGAGAACACAATCTATTTTAGAGCCAGAGTTTCTCATCTGTGTGTTTTTGGTCTGCTATAGAGTTCTCAGGGCAGAGTAACAAGCTCAGTAAATTACTCTTGACTTGACAGGTGTCACTGGGGTGATACACCATCATCCAGAATTTCTTTTTTATAATGGCAAAATCCAGCTAAATGTTTATTTCTTCAACCTCACTTTTTTGTGGGCTAGTTAGGCACGAGAACAAACAAAAATACCATCTGTATAATCAAAATTCCACAGAACATCAATAGAAAACATTTTTTTTTAAGGAAATGATGAATGAACACTGAAAATGTTACTGGAGAAAGGGGCACAGAGAAGAAACATTTTCACTAGAAACACCAAGCTTTTACTAGACACTGGCAGGAGGAGAGCTGCCTAAATATGTTTTATTTGTCTTTCAGATGAGCATTCTGCTTTTCATTTGATGTTTGATATTAATTTAATGTATAATAAAACTAAAAAGAAAAAAAGTATCACAAACATGAAGAAATTCAAATTACAGCATTGCATAAATGAGTTAAAAATACATTTGAAATATGCACATGTAAAACAAACTCTGGCAAGATGTTACAATGATAGTATTCCTCTGAATAAATAAAATAAAGTTACTTAGTTGACTACATATATATATACGTATATATATAGGAACCTGGTGGTGCAGGGGTTCAGCCCTTGGCTGTTAACCGAAAGGTTGGGGATTCAAACTCACCAGCCGCTTCACGAA
>NW_004444457.1:36842-40777 GCF_000243295.1 Trichechus manatus latirostris | reverse complement strand
ATATATAAATATACAATATGTTTTCTATGATTATAATAATGTTCAGAAAATAGCACTAGGAAGAAGAACTTTTAGAATAGTGAGTAAATATTTTCCCATAGTGGTATATAGTCAATTAAGGTGATTTGGTGAAAGAAGTAGGGATAGACATAAATTAATAAATCAAGAAAGAACACAATGTGGCTACAGTGAAATAGCAGTAAAAAATTTATAGGCATGAAACAACAACAGACTTCATTAGTCTGCATACTTCGCAAGTTGATTTAAAAATTTTGACTGTCTGACTTTGATCCATAGTAGACTGTCCTAGTCCTGGACATTCAAATGTAGCCAGAACTTGGTACAATATGGGCCTGGGTAATAACAGATAGCTATAACCTAAGTCTCTACTTAAAACAGCCATGTCCTCAGTTACCTTCAGGCTTCTAAAATCACATAAATAATGGGCATCACTTCTACAAATAAAATGCAAGAAATAAAAACACAATAGGATTTTTCCTATACACACAGTCACTCGCATCCGTTAAATCAATAAATTTTTTGTTTGAAGACCAGTGTGAAATTTCAAGAATGCCAAACAACAAATACAATACTACCTGGAGTAAGTTATATAATGTAGTATATCAAATATCTTAGCATATAATCTGGAATATTACAATATGGAATAATCAGACTGAAACATCATGATGTCTGATAAAATTCAAAGCAAAAAGAATAAATGGAATTAATGATGAGTCACACTTTGTTCTTGCCAAGGATTTATCTTTTAAAAGTCTCAAGAAGATACATAAACTACTTTGTCATAAAATGTTTGGATTTTTTCTTGAATATTTAAGTAAGTCATAGTTTATTCTGGAGACTACATGGAACAAAATACAAAATAAACATGAAGATGCTTCACACCCAGGAATGCTGGACTGGAGGAATTGTAGGACAGCTGCTTGATAGTATCCTGCCCTTGCCACACACCACACCAAAATCCAACAAACTTTGTTTACGTAGGTCATGTGAGGAATTTGGACAATAAGAAAAAGATGAAGCCCCAAAACAAAAAAAGAAATACTGGGGAAAGACATAAACCAAGTTCCAGAAGGATTTGCAAACCATTGAAGTAGGAAGAGTAGACACTGGATAGTTATAAAAGTGCTTATTTTCTGGAAGTCAAAGGTTCAGGCATAAAATGAGTGGAGACTTCAGGAAAGAGCACATTTGAAGCACCAACTCCCTGAAGTTCACTGAAATTGGGAAATAAATAAATGAAAACAAACAAAAAATCCACACTCATATTAAAGGCCATAATTACATACCATATACTCCAAAAATATTACATAATAGATAGGATTGTGTGTGGATCATAACAAATTACAGATAACATTGTGAGGAATGGGAATTATGGAACACTTAATTGTGCTCATGAGAAACCTGTATGTAGACCAAGATGTAGTTGTTCAAAGAGAACAAGGAGATACTGTGTGCTTTTAAATCAGGAAAGTTGTGCTTCAGAGTTGCATCCTTTCCCCATACATATTCAATCTGTATACTGAGAAAATAATCCAAGAAACTGGACTATATGAAGAACTCGGCCTTGGTGGAAGATTGGTGGAAGACTCATTAACAACTTACAATATGCAGATGAAACAACCTTACTTGCTGAAAACGAAGAGGACTTGAAGCGCTTACTCATGAAGATCAAAGACTACAGCCTTCAGTATGGATTACATGCCAACATAAAGAAAACAAAAATCCTCACAACTGGGCCAATAAGCAACATCATGATAAATGGAGAAAAGATTGAAGTTGTCAAGGATTTCATTTTACTTGGATCCACAATCAATGTCCATGGAAGCAGCAGTCAAGAAATCAATGATATATTGCATTAAGCAAATCTGCTGCACAAGACCTCTTATAAGTGTTCAAAAGCAAAGATATCACTTTGAGGACCAAGGTGTGCCTGACCCAAGCCATGGTGATTTCAGTCACCTTATATGCATGCAAAAGCTGGACAATGAATAAGGAAGACCAAAGAAGAATTGATGCCTTTGAACTATTGTAATGGTGAAGAATATTGAATATACCATGGACTGCCAGAAGAATGAACAAGTCTGTCTTGGAGGAAGTACAGAGTGCTCCTTGGAAGCAAGAATGGCGAGACTTTGTCTCACTTCTTTGGACATGTTACCAGGAAATACCAGTCCCTGAAGGAGGACATCATGCTTGGTAAGGTGAAGAGTCTGTGAAAAAGAGGAAGACCCTTGGATGCTATGGCTGGTCTTCCACCAATGGGCTCAAACATAGCAATGATTGTGAGGATGGTGCAGGAATGGGCAGTGTTTTTTTCTGTTGTACATAGGGTCGCTATGAGTCAGAATGGACTTGACAGCACCTAACAAAATAACAACAACAGATAGGAAAAATTTAATACCAGAGTTAAAACCATTTTTAACTTTCACGTAGGCAAGGCTAATTGAGTTCAGTTACCTATTGTGAACTGTTTGGCTCACAAAACCATAAACCCTATTTTGACTCCTAGCAACTCTATAGGGCAGAGTAGTGTTTCCAAGGAGAGGCTGGCGGATTGGAACTGCTGACCTTCTGGTTAGCAGCTGTAGCTCACTCACAGGAAACCCTCAATCGCTATTTGTTGAATGAAAGGCAACAAAGTCAGGTTTTGACTTGGATGTCCTCTAACTCATAATAATACAGCATTATGGAAGTGAGATAGTTCTGAAAGGGCCTCAATACCTTAATGTGGAAATATGAGAAACAGGTGTAGGGTCAGATCAGAAGAAAAATATGTTAGAGTCAAAGCAGTTTTCACTAAGTGTAAGTGCAGAGAATATATGGTTGAAAGTGAGACTAGGACAGGTTTCTCCACTCACCATCCAAGCCAGGCAGAGTAGCCCACAGATTAGGCAGGAATCCAAACCTAAAAACCAAACTCTTTGCCATCAAGTTGATTCCAACACATCGTGACCCTAAAGGACCGAGTAGAACAGCTCTGAAGGGTTTCTAAGGAGTGGCTGATGGATTTGAACTGCCAACCTTTTTGTTAGCAACCGAGCTCTTAACCACAGCGCCACCAAGGCTCCAAGGTAGTCATACCTTTTAGCACCTAAGCTCCACCTAGTTTTGAGGTTGCTCAAAGTTGACTGGGCAGAGATAAATGTGTACTGACACTCCAAACAGAAAGCCTGTGAGAAAACTTTCAAAGAGCTACCTTTCAAAAACAAACATGCTTGGCTAAATTATTTTAAAATTTTAAGGAACATATAACTTTCATGCTATTTAAATGATGAGGGAGAAGGACCTGACAACCTACTGCTATAAATATTAAAGCTTAGAAAACCCTAAGGAGCAGTTCTACTCTGTCACTGGACTTGCTATGAGCTGCTATGAGCTGAATTCAACTGGGTAATACCCAACAACACAACAATAACAAACTCTTTCCATAACTAAAATTGACAAAAAACAAACAAATAAACCTGTTTATACCTTTCTTCTCAAATTGCACCATATTATTAAACCAAAGCAAAGTGATATTAACCCAAGAGCTGACCAAAAAAAAAATCTAAAAAAAAAAAAATTAGCATTCTCTTCTAATGTAAAATAATACAGTAACTCTGTAGTGATGGGGATGAAAATATGGAAGTGGAGGAAGGTGGGAGGATAGAAGAAAAATTATCACTCTCAGGTCGTGTAAGTCAGATATAAGTAGCCATTGTCTTACTACTTAACATTATTCTGGAAGTGCTTAATGGCAATTAATGGTAATCAAGATAAGCAAAATGTGACTATGAATGTATCCTTGGAAAACCCAAGAGAATCAGTTAAGAAGGCTATTTATAAAATTAATGACTGTCATTATTGTTACTATATTAACTATAATACTCCTATATAATACACTGGAGCTCTGGCGGTGCAGTGGTTAAAGAGTT
>NW_004444457.1:33743-35685 GCF_000243295.1 Trichechus manatus latirostris | reverse complement strand
TAAGTTATACAACTCCCCTGTGGAAAAAAAGCCCAACTAGGATAGAGTCACATTTTGTTCTTGAATAGGATCTATCCTTTAAAAACCTTTATTTTATAAAGCTTTCAATTTTCTCCAATATAATTTGTGGTATAAATTATATCCCCCAGAAAACCCTACTGTGTGTGTGGGTGGGGTGGAGGGATTACTTAATAATCTCCTTATAATTATTTTATAATTTAAATAACAATTGTATGTATCTTAAAAGTCAAATTATACAAGAATCAACTTCTAAGGAAAAGTAACAAGTTTTGTGCCTGAATCTAACTCCAATGTTGTGCTCCAGAGGCAAATCATTTCCATTTACATTTTTAATTCCTATAATAAAAGAATTATTACCCTTAAACAATGGGCTTATACTGGTTCATACTGACCTTTCTGCTTAATAACTATTGGCTATAATATGGGTGAGAATTTAATCCACTTCTCCAAATATTATTAAATCACTATATTTATTATATTGGTTATCAACATGTACCTGAGACAATTAATTTCTACACAACATCCATTTTTCTCTCTTTCCCCAAAATTAAATAAATAAATAACCTTTGATGGGCATGTACCCATACAAAAACTCAATTTTTAGTTTGGTGAGAGGCAATAAAATGAGAGCAAAAGTTATTGGATAGGGCTTTGGGCAAAGTTTCTTTAATGGGGCTGACTTAACTGGAAGGGAGGTATCTGTTTTGTCTTTAATGCTTCCTCCTTCTCCCTGATGGAATGACGGCTAGCTCTTCTGTGGTCACCATATGCCCGGCCTTGAATGGGGATGATAATCATGCTTAAGAAGGGCAGAGCAGAGAGAGGAAGGATTACCGTCAAAGGCATCATTGTTGTTGCTCTGACAGATGGAGACTTTTGTAAAACAGAACACAATGTTACTCACTTGTGTGCCATCTTTATGACCAGTGGTATGTTTGAGACTGATATTGCAACTATTACATCAGTCCATCTCGTTGAGGATTTCCCTCATTTTCAATGATCTTCTACCAACCATCATGTCCTTTTCTAGTGATTGGTCTTTCCTGATGATGTGCCCATAGTAAGCAAGACCAGTCTCCCCATCCTTACTTTTAAGGGGCATTATATTTATTTTAAGTCTGATTTGTTCCTTCTTCTGGCAGTGCACAGTATACTCAATGGTCTTTGCCAACACCACAGTTTGAATGCATCAATTTCAACTCTTCTATTTTCTTTTTGCATTATCCAGGTTTCCTACGCAGATGAGTTAATCGAGAAGATCATAGCTTGAGTCAGGTGCACCCTTAGTCATCAAAATGATATCTCTGCTCCTTAAAACTTTAAACAGGTTGTTTACAGCAGATTTCCGAATGCAATAGGTTTGTTTGATTTCTTGACTGCTGCTTCCATGAACATTAATTGCTAATGCAAGTGGAATAAAATTGCTTCAACTTCAATTACTTCTCCATTTATCTTGATGTTGTTTATTGGTCCAATTGTGAAAGGCCTGGGGATCTATTTCTGAAAATTAGTCAGTGAAAAACCTATGGATCACAGCAGAATCAACGACATAATGGAACTACGATAACTAGCCCTGATCATCATCCTCAGGACTTGCGGAATGTGAAAGAAAAGGAACATCAATCTTGTAAACCAAACTTATTTTGGATCTTTGTTATAGAAGATTAATACCACTAACAAAATATTGTATAACTGCAGTTAATGTATTTGTTGCTTTATTCTTGATTCATTTATCCATAGATGGTATTTCTTGAGTCTCCACTTTTTAAGGTGAAAAGATTATTTGTGGTTTTATCTTTCTTTTGATCTTTCTTTCTCTCCATTCTTTTAAACTGCTAACTTCTATAATCTGCATATTTATTTTCATATTCCATGGTTGATTATATTTACATTCTGTTTTGTAAACACAACTATATCTTCT
>NW_004444457.1:31236-33376 GCF_000243295.1 Trichechus manatus latirostris | reverse complement strand
CGATTGAGTAGATTCCAACTCATAGCAACCCTATAGGACAAAATAGAACTACCCTATAGGGTTTACAAGGAGCAGCTGGTGGATTTGAACTGCCAGCTTTTTGGTTAGCAGCCAAACTGTTTAACCACTGTGCCATCAGGGCTCTAAAAATACTATAATTACTTATAATTCTTGGGATAGCATTTTGTTTTGTTTTGCTTTTCACTAGTATATTGACTATCTTTTTGCATTCTTTCTTTATCATAACCTAAACTTCTTCAAAATTTTCCATTGTACTCTTCAGCCATATTTTCTCCCCTCAAGTCTGGTCAGTGTGACTAGATACGATGATCTCAAATCCAGCTATACAGACGGCATTTTGTTTCTTCACTTACCCATGAGCCTAAACTCACTCTTTCCTGCATCACATATTATCTCTTTGCCTGATTTACTCCCTTATAATGTGTGATTTTGTAAGAAAATTTGCCTGTTCTGTAAACTTTCTGAGAACTTGCATGTCTATAAATGCCATTACTTTGCTCTCAAGCTGATAATTTGACTGGGTGTCCAATTGCATGTTAAAAATCTTTCCTCTTATAATACTAATGGAATTTCTTCACTGAGTTCTGACAACTGAAATAGTGAATTAAATATCTGATTGTTGACTTTATTTTATTTTTTAAGACCTCTTGTTGTTTTTCTCAGTATGGGGGAATTTTTCAATATATATCTAAGTGTAGAATATGGGTCTTTTATCATTCGCCCTCCTTGGAACTTGGCAAGATTTTTCACTTTTTTGTTGTATATCTGCATTCTACTCTGGAAAATAATCTCATATTGTTACTTTGATAAATTTCTCCTCATTGTATTCTCTGTTCTCTCTTTCTAACACTCCCATAAATCCAATTTTCAGCATCCTGAATTAATGTAGTTTCTACTATCTGTTCTCTTGTACTTTCAGTCTTCTTGATATTTCTTACACATTTTGGGGAATATTTATGAATTTACATATTAGGATTCTAAGTGTATAATCATGATTATTTTTAAATTGTATTTAAATTCTCAACAACTTTTAATCTTCTGTCCTTTTCTCATAGCTTTCTATTTTGGTTTTATGGGGACTCTACAATTCTCTAATTCTGAAGACAAAAATAAGTAGTTTATAAAAAATATCTTCTGTTCTCTTAGTTTTTTGTTTATTTGGGGAAGTTTATTTACCTTGGTCTTTCTCTTTCTTATGGCAGGTTGTATGCAAATATTTGGTAATGCTTGGTTATTTGTATATAAGAATGATGCAGTAGAAATACTGAATAGGACACAACTTGATAAAGGGCATTCTTTATTTAGGGTGAGAAAAGAGAAGCAAAGCATGATGTGAGGTCTCAAAAATTCCGGAATATAAAGGGTTTTACTCCAAGACTTATGCATGAATTCACTTGGTATTCCTGACAGTTTATTAAATATATTTGGGAAAGAATGATATTTTTGTTGTTGTTCCTTATCATTTATTTATTTGTTTGTTTGTTTCTCTTTTAATATAGTAAGCTCTGTTCTAGGCATTAGGAATGCCTAGAGGTTGGTGGTTCAAATCCATCCAGCTGTGAACAAAAACAAACCAAATCTTGTGTGCTCATGAACAATAAAGACGGTAAATAAGAAAATATACAGCATATCTGAAATTGTTAAAGCAGGGAATGGGGATAGAAAACGTATACTGGTGTGTGTGTTGGGAGGGCCAGGTAAATGCCTTTGTTTAACTTTGTTTTCTCATGTTTAATAAATATATATATATATTTTTGCTTAGAGAGTAAATGCTTGGACATAGGAATTACTTTCTGGAATGGAGGCGGACACTTTTTTATTAAAATAGGTCTTTAAAAATAGCATTACTAAGAATAACTAGCACTCATAACACTGACTAGGGGTCAGACACTATTTTAATCATTTTGCATATATCTAAAATTTGCATATGTTTCTCAATTTATCTTCATATTAATCCAATAAGGAAGGTGATATCATTGCCTCCATCACATTAATCCAATGAGGAAGATGATGTCATTAGTTCCTTTTTCATAACATAAATCTTAGATTAAAAAATATGGAAAAGAACTTGAGCCTTACATAAAAATAATCATACACATTATAATTGAAAAAAAACTTA
>NW_004444457.1:28913-30049 GCF_000243295.1 Trichechus manatus latirostris | reverse complement strand
CTTCATAAAGTTCACTTGCTTGCCTTGAACACACAGCCTGCCACTCTGTAGTTTAGGCAAGGGAGAAACATTCCAGAAAAGTACAAGTAAGAGGATCCCTGTAATCAGTAAAGGTTACAACCAGTGGTTTCCGCTGGATCCTGACAACTGTAGGTGTTTCAGTGCAGGGAGATGAGCAAAACACCTTCTGCATTCCAGATGTATCAACAAAACACTGGGAGACAGGAAGATGAAAGGATCGTTTGAGAAAAACTAAGTCAACCTGAATAGAGCAGAACTCATACAAGAGATAAACGGAAGAAACCCGAAAAACAGATCAGAACAATGCGATTAAGCCTTCAATTTAAAAGTGTATGGACCTTATCCTTTAACAATGAGGAGTTAAGGAAATCTTCTGAAAAGCCTAGTGAGGGGATTAAAAGATGTTTTTTAAATATCACCTCATTTTTTATAGTCAAAACAGCAGAGTTATAAAGCAAGAGGGTAGAAAGAGATCTTAAATGTTGCTTTTCATAAAAGCAGCAATGAATATTTTAGACACGGTGGAATGGATTTCTCTCCCTCTCTTAAAATCCTCTCCATGCATCGAAGGAGTTTTCTTTGGTGACTCCAGAGTAAACTCTTCATATCCTGGTAAAGTAGCTGAATGATTGAAGGATGTGCCCAAAGCCTCACAACTAGTAAGGAGACAGCCTAGATGTCTTGTTTCCCAGTTCCCAATTAGTGACTTTTCCCAGGTTGTTTTCAAATTATCTTTACACAATGTATAGTAAATGCAACTACCTAAATTAATACATAATAACAAGACAGGCTTTTATGTACTGACTACCTATCTCAAGAAATAGAACATATACCACTTTTGATGTTGCTAGGTGCTGTCCAGTCAATTGTGACTCGTATCGACCCCATATGACAAAGAACTGCCCCATAGAGTTTTCTAGGATGTAATCTTTATGAGAGTATATCACTAGGTCTTTCTCCCATGGAGCTGCTGGGTGGGTTCTAACTTTAGCTTAGCTTCTGAATACTTAACCATTTCCTTACTACCGCTGTAAACCCAAAACCAAACCCACTGCCCTTGAGTCAATTCCAATTCATAGCGACCATGCAGGACAGAGTAGAGCTGCCCCGTAGAG